>NW_020170539.1:34086-38254 GCF_000524195.1 Echinococcus granulosus | reverse complement strand
CCACAAGTGATATCCCCTGTACCGCATTTCCGCCAATGCAGCCGAATGACTTTATGCATACATTATGGAGGAACTACAAATGATTGTTCAAATTGCCGAAATCCAAGGAACTTTTTCGGGTTTAGGTGTGACATTGTTAAAGGTGTGAGTCTTCATCTTGCCTTGGACGGAGCCCAAGCACCCGCAAACAAAGCACTGGCTTGGACCAATCACAGTCGCCTCATGTCTGATTGGTCTACGCTGCGGGTTGATTTCGGACCACGCCACGAGGGTGTTGAAACGATTCAGCTTGGGGGGAACATTCCTACTGAGGACTGGAACTTTACTTGTTCTGTTTACACATCATGCAAAATGGAGGAGTCCACTCCACCCGGTCATTGCAGATGCCACTCCCCAGGAAATGCACAAACTGTGAGTCTTCCTTTCAACTGATGTTGTATGTCTGCAAGTGCGTCAATCAAATTTTTTCATCTTTCCTTTTCTCAGAGTAGATTAAAATATGCATTATTTTGAATATTTTTCATGCTAAAGAATATAGATACTCACTGGGCACTTTTTCTTCGGACAGTCTGAATATTTTATTCATTAGACCGGTCGGATCAGTTTTTTTTCAATTTATTCAAGAACCGATAGTTGTTTTGTTAAAAAAATTCAGCTTTTGCTACAAAAAGGTGAAGTTAGAATAACGTGATTATAGAAAATTTAACAAATGTAACCTGTTGTTGACTTTGATGGAATGTGATGTACTTGGAGCACATTCCAGGCATCGCACTTATCCCTTGTCATGAGGACAAACAGATCGAAAGCGGTGTTGATTTTTTGCGACACAGAAAGATATCTTTGCACTCAAAGTGCACTCCTCAACAGATATTTTTACAAAATAAGTTTTTTAACAAGCTTTAAATACCAAATATTAGCGGTATGACCTAATTAAGTGATCTGACGACGTTAGAAAGGTGAAATGGTGTCCTACCAAATGGCAGTAAGGGTGCCTTTTGCCAAATTGTGAATCCGGCCAACTCCAAACGGTTGAGGTATCGTACCTTGGATCTTGAGCTTGGCGCAGGCCCTGAAACGGTTCGCCTGATACAGTCGCGGATGGCGTTGGTCTTAGCAACTTCTGATCTTACAATATTGACGGAGGCGGTGGTGCTTCACTCTATGGCGAGGGTTCAGGCACAAAGTACCATAAGTTGGATACTTTTACGTAGCCGCACCTTTTCAAAGGTGAAGGTGAGGCATCCATCAGGCAGTCTTTAGCGGGTATCTTCTTAACTGGACAAGCCATGACCAAAAAAAGCCTTTTGCTATAAAGCTAAAGTGCTGACCCCTTCATTAATTTGCCAATGGAGATTCTATCAACGACAATTTGTTTTTTTTTTGTGATGGGGTTTTTTGTACTCGAGGTAGACGTTCGAGACCACGTCGTGGTTCATCGACTGAGCGGTCCTGAATGGCTTCTGTAGTCTCGTCTTCACAACCCTAAGTGAAGTAACTTAACATTCAGACATGATTTTTTGTGTGCTCAACCATGATTTCACAGGAGTTTTGGCTGAAGCCAGGATACTTCATGGTATTGCCAACGGGAGGGGCGCCTCGGGCGAATTTGAAGAAGCGGGCTCTGGTAAATGTGCCTAACCAAGAGGCCTAATTGGTCTGACAGCTGAGAAGTAGGCATAATCGACCTTTCTCCGTCCAAATCTTGACCTCTCTGCAACACCTTATCTCTTGTAGCTGCAATATTTTCCTTGCACCAACTTCCAACTCCATTTTGCTGGCTTCAGCTTAAGTTTCAAATAAAATTTCAGCTTTGAGACCACAGAGAATTCGGTCAGACAACCTTTTTTTCGACTTTTACATGTGCATGCTCCAAAAATCTGAAAGCGTAAGTGGCTTGGGAAACTGTCTAATTTTGTGCTGTCATCTGAAAGGTCATCTTGTTGGGGTTATCAGATTATCCTCATCATCGTTAAAATGCAACAAGCACAGAATAGAAAGTTGGCTATAAAGAAATCCTATCAGTTTATTCTGTTGGACATGGTTTTCCAGGGATCTCTAGAGCCAATCAGCATCAGCTGTGATGTGGCTGTCGAGTTGATCCCCATCAAAGTGTACAGCTCCTTCTTACATCCTCTCAAGGTGAAGTGATGCCTTCCAATTGCGGAGCAGAGGGTGATACGTTTGGAGAACTACCAAAGACTTGTTCACTTACTATAAGTTAAGATGCAGATACCATTTCCCTTCCCCAAGTGAGGTGGAAAACGTTCCAAAGCCTAATGTCGTCCGTTGATGTGTCTGCGTGAGACTGCTTTTTTCAACCTCCACGACTGTCAGTTGGTGAAAGGGTCGACAAGTCTTCGCATCACTCAGTTAAACACTGCTGAAAGCTGTCCGGGACCCTTTCATCCCTAACCACCTTTATTAATAGTGACAGGTGCCCGGATTTCAGTGAGGATAATCAATCCCCGATTGGCTCACCATTTAAATCATTGTTGGGAAGCAGCCCGTTCTACCACCACATCTCACTTTTGCAAATGAAGAACAAAAAAATGTGATTAGAAGTTCCTACAGCCTTGATAAGCACATGGCTTCATGTTGCCAAGTGAGTAGTCGAGATCACAGTAGAGGATATCCCGCCGATCCCATCCTACCACCTTCCTTATACGAATGCCTTCAAGCCACATTCAGCCAAAAGGACAGCGTCGTGTGATGGTCACTAGAACTTCAAACTCACGCTCGATGATCCAAAAAGTTCACAAAAAAAATTCTTCTAACCTTAAAATTCCAATGTTATCATGTTTATAACCTTCCAGTTAGTCGGAACGTTTATCTCCGCTTTTCTTTCCCCCAAAACATTTTCCTTATGACTTGTCGGTGGAGAAATTTTGCCTTTCCCGTCAAAAGCAGTGGGATAAGCAGTCTGAAGGTTGTTGTTTTGTTCACCCTAATTGCAAAATCATTCACCTTAATTGCGGCCCTGGAGATTTATGTTTATAGCTTATCTGAGGAAAAAAATTGCTAAAAAATTTTTGCTTTTTTCATGGCAATTGAATCTGATGGCCAAATTCGTGCACGCCGAGCTTGTTGAGAGAGAGACAAAGGGTTTTGCGATTCGGCTAGGCGTTGGGAGAAGTGGTCTGAGACGGTCTATAAATAGGCGGTGAAGATGGCGCTGCCTCCTCGTGTGGCTGAGTGAAGTGTAGCTGTATCAGTGGAGGCGGAGAAGTGGATTTGAAGTTCATTCCTGGCCATTGCTCCTGATTGTAGTGCTGTTGTACTGTCTGATCAAATATGTCGCACAGTGTGTCAGGGGAAAAAAGGAAGAAGGAAGTAAATATCCCACTTCCGGTAATAGGTGAAAAAAGCGGAGGAAAGGTAGTCAAAAACGCTTTCAAATGTGTTGGCTTGAGGTGTTGTGATTGAGAAGTTAAGACTGAAGAGCTTAGACCACGCGATTTACCCTCATGGGCTCAGCAAAGTGGCACCAACGGACTCAGGAAAGGGGCCCGACTACCAAATGCTATTCGAAGGGGGTCGAAGTGTGCACGCCTAATTCTTGACAGACACAACTTCCTCTTCGTTGATATGTGTGTCCGGTATTGAAGAAAAGACCCACGGACTGGTTGATTACAATTAAGGTGGTCGTCGTAGAGCTGAAGCTGAATGATGCCCGGATTCCATTTTGACCTCAGGTTCAGTAAAGTTGACCTATCGGACGAGCGCGGAGGGACAAAGGTTTTGATACTTGATAAGAACTGTCAGCCGTCTTTGCGGTGAATGAGGTAGAAAGTAAGTACAAATTGTCCAACAAATCATTCAAGTAGACTAAAATTATTCATCTGAAAAAGAAATTTAAACTTTGCAAGCTGCGTTGGAATTAGAATGCGATATGCTACGTGACTTTTTCCAAAATAAAACATCGTACAACTTCATGTGCAGTCCTGGAGCAGCTTTCCCCTTGTCTCAAATCAGGGGAAAAAACACATACGGTAGCTTTTTTTCCAGTAGTTTAGCGGCAAATCCTCATTGGTTGGTGGCACTGTCTTCGGATTGCATGACAAGAATTATCAGCCCATATCTAAATGAACACGATGAAATAAAGCACATGCATACATGAGTTTCCCCGTCTACTTCCTCACACACAACAGGAAAGTCTGTTGTAGTTATA
>NW_020170539.1:31837-33986 GCF_000524195.1 Echinococcus granulosus | reverse complement strand
TGGGGAGGTAAGGTATCCTCTTTCTGAGCAAGCTACATGATTCTTACGACTTTGACTGTCTTCATGGTAGCTGATAGACATCAGTAGTACTGGTAGCCTTGCGTCAATTTGAGGGAGAAGCAAATTATTGTTTTTTTCAGTACACAAAGGCAAGTTGGATTTAAACAAGGAATGCGACAAACTGGAACGCCTGACTAGTGCAAGCGGACGTTTCCCTTCCTGGTTATCTAAAAATATGTTAGAAAAAAAAGTGAAAAGCTGACATTTTCTCCTACTAAAAAACGCAAAACCCACATGAACGGGTTTCGACATGAAGAATCTGATCAGTAATGTATGGATGAACTTTTACATGCGAAAGGATTGCTGTGGCTCCGATAACTTGGTGCATTGAGGGCTCTGCAATCCATTCTCCAGCTTGTAGCCTGGCTTGTTAAAACAGAAGCATTGGAGGCTTTCGTACTGCCTCCTAGCGTTTCAGCTATGATGCTAGTGTTTGACATTTCTTCTCCCTGTTCCGCGACTACGTCTTGATTGATGCAGAAGTAAGGTCATCGGTCAGTCGGTTATTGGCCGACCACGTGATGATTGAGGTGGCTCTTCTTGTCGGATCATCACTTGACAGGTGCATGCTATATGAGTGCAGCGCGAAACAGTTGCTTAAAAACAAAAAGGTATTTGGAGTAATGCCTGCTATGTGGCCAAATTTCATGCCATTTTTATCCATCCCGGCCACTTGTCCAAGTTTGCACTGTTCTTAAACATTTAAGCGCTTCCAATTCGTAATCTATCCCTGAAATCCCGGTTTCTCCCCATTTGAAAGATTGAGACGGTTTCGTGGATTTGGCGCGGTTTAACCACTCACAGTGTGCATGTCTACCATGAAGCGTTCCAGCATTTCATCCAGCCAGCTAATCGAGACGTTTTATTCTTCCGGGCAGGATTTTTCAAGGTCGTCGGAGGATGTGATGTGGCGCAGTAGTCTAGGGCTAGCTTTAGTCCGGAAGAGCAGACAGGCCAGGTGGCAGGCAACTGCAGGCAATCCATTATCGCCAGCTTGGAGACTTAAGTCGCAGGAGATTGCAAGAGACCGATAAATCTTCCATACATATAATTCTGACGCAATTTTATGGCTAGACTTTTTGGCGGCACTTGTTTGTCTAAGTACACAAATCCGGAGGTGAAATCTGCCGCTGCCCGCTTTGGCTCCCCTAAAAAGGACACTTACCGTTTCTTCAATTGCATCCCGACTTTTGGACCATGTTTAGAGCCCCACTTATATAGTGATTGCTAAAAGGTCTGACAAAAAGCCTCCTTTTGCATCAATTTATTGCCCCTTTGTGGGAAAGAGGGGTCGGAAAGTGGACAAGAGAGAAAGTTTAGCTGTTTCCTCACTTCCAAGTCAGGGATGAGTGCCTCGATGCCTCCTTTAAATAAGTTTAAAGACCGAAATGCGGACAAATTTGTTCATAGTTCTGACTTGGCCGTTTTTACCATTGATGTCCAAAAGACGTCTTTTCCTCTCCACTGACAGTGAGGACCAACTGACAAACTGAAATCGAGGCGGTCGTCGTTATTCCCTACTCCAACACTATCTTGCGTGTTTCATGAGTTTCGAGGCAGGTATGAGGAGCCCGCAAGGGAGCAATTAAGTGCCATTATCCTGGACGGTCATAATTATTCTTGTAAATAAAGGCCTGCGACTCAAACCACCTGGCTTGATAGAAGATAAGGGTGAGGTGAACCACTGAATAAACTTAAATTTCCTAATAGAAAAATGCATATGGGTGGACATCTATGTCTTTCCTTCGTCTACTCGACTTAGACGCAGTCTGATGGGATTGTAGAAAGTGTTGGAAGACTGCTGTCTAGGGTTGTCTAATGTATATCCTTCCTTTGGTTTGCAACCACCAACCTATTGTCAACTCGGTGATAAAGTTTTTAAGGTGGTATTAACTATGCATCAGGTGAGTAGATAAAAGATGGAATGGGTGGAAAAGATAAGCAGACGATGAATCGCAAATTTGAAAGACGCCGAAATTGGTGGGTATATAGAGGAATGGACGAAGGGATTTAAGCTGATGGACGGACAGTTGGACGGCTGAAAGATGGATAAAGGGACAAAAAGTAGGAACTGATGCATGGATGGATT
>NW_020170539.1:17303-31737 GCF_000524195.1 Echinococcus granulosus | reverse complement strand
ACAACCGGATGGACGAATGCTGTTGAATAGGGGGAGGGAAAGGGAGGTAACCCGGAGGACAAATTGGTGAGGCCTGGAAGTGGTGGATGGACAAACAACCATGTATCTTGACAACTGCAAAGGTGAATGGGCAGCGAAGGGGATGGATGGGTCCACGCGAAGTAGATTGGCAATGCTTGAGTGACTGGAAAGGTAAAATCAAGGTTGTACCTGTGCATTTCCGGTTTTGTTTTAAATTGTGCAATGACATAAGTTTAAAAAAACATTCGGAAACTTCCACAGTTAAGTATCTGAATCGCACGGAGAATACTAGTTCGTCAAATTAGAAATTCTTCAACAATGTACTTGAATTCCTTGAAATCCTGTCGTTTATCCACTCAGGCTTACACAACCTACTGCATACTACTAACGAGGCGGGGGATTTAAGTAGTAAGTCCTGTCGGAAATGCTCCTTTTCTTTGGCAGCCCTTATTTCAAATAGCGTAACAGTGACCTCAATCCTTGCCTTCACTTACCTTCCACAGTTGATGAAGAGGTTTTAATTTTCCATCTCATTTGTCTTTGGACTGTGGATTGCAACCGAAACGAAATCGGAGCTTCATATTTTCTACTTAAAATGAGCGCTCAACAGGATTTTAATAAATAATCTTTTTAATTTTTAGTGGAACGAACAGGAAGAGAGCGAAATGAGGATGAACGTGGCAACTGAGAAACGAAAAGGCGATGAAAATTACGGTTTGTCCTTTTGGCTGACTTCCTTGTGCGCAAGCTATTTCCTGGGATAAGTTAATGCATGTAGAAAATGACATTTAAGTCAAGCAAATTACGTGAAGCAGCTCATTAAATAATACAAATTCTTGAAAGAAGTCTTCCTCGCAATTCGCTGAAACGGTTGGTCAGTCAGCTTTTTCAACTGACCAGACTCCGTAAAACTTTGGCGAAATACTTGTTAAGCATATGAATTGGAAACTTTATCCATAATAAGGGGGATAAGATCCCTTAAAAAAGTGCATTAAAATAAGTTTACTTAGAGAGTAAATAAAAAACTAACTGAGTTGAACCCAATCTTTGCGTTCACATTGGCTTTCAATGATGGTTCTGGTGATTCCTCGCAGGCTAACCTCACTTAACAACCTTACCAAGGACGTAGTGGCAATTTGTGAGACGGTCAATGCGCGTATCTTCGGTTCAAGGCATAGAGCAGCCCTATTTATCCGAAATTCTTTTGGCTGATCTGATTTCTGAAAGATAAAGGCTGGTACTTAACCTCCTTTGGATTCAGCTGTTTCCGAATCAGCAACCTGTGGGTGGATTAAGTTTTGTTAAAACTCGCAAAGTGGAGATTATGCAGAGAGACGGACGAAATTTTCCTTTCTTTTTAATACATGTTCTAAGGATGCTATCAGCGGATAACTTTTTTTCTTTCGAAAAAGGACCGAAATTTCAAGGTGATAGACAAGGTGCTCCGTGTACTCCTCCACTCGACACCGAAGTGTCATGCATCAGAGCATGGGGAAATGCAAAGGCGGCAACGCTTAGACGCCTGTTCCAGAGTTAATAGTCATTATTTCTTGGCAGCTTCGCCCCACTTATAGAGCACATGACATTCCCATGTTGGGGATCCGCATCCACACTCTGAGTACCCTACCGACGCGCACATACGCGTCTGTTTACAATACCCGGCTCAGGCAGTTCCTTTCCTCCTTCCTCTTTCGCTAACAAATAATTTTTTTACGCCTACAGGGGCACCCAGCTTACTTGTAGAGAGCGCTTACCCAAAATGGACATCGCATTCCTCTTCTCTTCGACGATATTGCGAGAGCAAAAGCTTTTTCTCTGCCTCGTGAATGCGAATGAACTCAGTTGAGGTCGCAATTAAAGGAGATAATGAAAGTAACCCTTTTAATTAAAAAAGGCACTTCGTTCATTGGATGAGCTAGCGCTTTAATTTATATACCTTGGCGGAGTGATGTACCCACTGCAGCCGCCTTCCTTGCATGGGGCTGCTGAAGGGGGTGGGTAAGGCTCTCCTCTTCGAAATCAGCATGGATGGCTCTTGTGCGTGTCTGTAAATACGACACAAATCATTGTCATTGTCCATTGTCTTTTGCTTTTAGTGGGTCCGAAAAATTCGGGTCTAATTCAAGTGTATGCAACAAGCCGCGTGGTAGTCAAGTTGGGATTTCTATGCAAAGCGAAAATCTATGCATGACATTATTTTGCCCCATAAAGTGTTCCGTACGATCTGTGTAGCAGTCGAAATACGGGAGGTTGAAATAATCGGCCCGTCGAAATTTGCTTTGTAAATCATTAGTTCAGCAACGGTTTACTTAAAACCGGAGGTTAGTCGGGGTCTGCGGTTATTTATGAACTTTTTGTAAATAATCTACAAAATTGTTTTTGACAATTCTATGCCATGCGATGGACGGCGTCAAGCTCAAAAACGGTGCCTATTTTTTGGCTTTGAAATACACAGGCATGCAGCAAGGGTGCCGAGTTGACGTCGGAAAAACTCCTATGAATACTTTAAATCATCAGCCTAACCCACGTAACAGGAGAATCTGCCTATTTTTTGCCTTACTTTGCTTTCAAAAAAACGAAGAAAATAAGAAGAGTTATTTAGGTGTTTGATTTAGATCCGATTCCAAAAAGCTCTTTTATTGAAACCGCTAAATTGCACACTTACGGGTCGAAATTGCTTTTTACTAAAGTGAAATGAACTTTTTTTAAACATTTCCAATTGAAACTGACTTTTTCTGATTACACGTCAATGTATACTACTGAAATTATAGAAGTAGCACTTTCCTGACACGCTTTTTGGTCTCGCTTATAGTTTCACTAGTTTATTGGAGGACTCTTTAAAATTTGTTGATCAGTCTCAAAATGCTTTCGTAACTCAGCGTACTGCCCCAAAGTACACCTGATCCTTTACATATGCACCAGTGGTTGAATACAAAGTCATTTCTTCATGTTTCCTCTTCAGTCCGTTTCAAACGAGGCGTTGATTTTGCCGCTTTCAAAAAATGAATAGATAAGTTAAATTCAGCGCGTATGGTTCTGATTACGTATCTCGCAATCCAACTATCGCAGACCTTCTTTGCTGGTGAATAAGGATAGGAATTTTGAACTAGATTTTATTTTATGCAAGAAATCGAAAAAACACCCTTTGTGCAAGGTTCGTTACCCAGACTGGGAGGATTCCTTGTTGTATTCCGCCCAGGTTAAGGCCAAGACATTTGAAAAAACATGAATATTTCACCTGTTTCTACCAAAAATGCATACATGCAGCACACTTTCCACCGCATCTTTTTATGTTTAAGTCTCTCCCCATCATTTAGTGAAACTATTTAATGATATACGATTAGCCCACTTTTCTTTGACAGAAGCTCATTTATTTCGTAGAAATGAGGTGGTATCAACTTGTTTCCCATCTGATTAATTCGGCTGTCCAATTCGCTGAGAGGTTTTAATCAGCTAGAAGTTTAGCATGAGTCGGTTCCTTTGAATTGGGTTCTTTTGTAGCTTCCCTCTGCCGCTATCAAGCACCCGAAACGTTCCGAAGGGATTAATGTTTCCGTCGGTAGTCGTTATATTGCCCACTTTTATCCTCCTCTACAATGCCTGTCCGTTTATGAAGTTATTTAAATACAGTGATGCACAAATATTCCCTTATTGCATGGATAAAATCCCAAATTTCTTGTCAATTTATGCATAAAAGGACTTTTCATCTTTATAAAACTTCGCACTAATTTATCCTTTTCTCCCCTAAGCATTCCACTGCGAGTTGTTTGCGATAAACTAGAAAGATAACCAACATTTTTCCATGAAGGTGGATGCAAATGCTAGCCACAATTTCGTTTTGGTCCCCCAAATTAGCTGTTACAAATTAAAAAGTTATCAGGAATAGAAGTTATTGTTTGACCTTTAGGCCATTTAATAGTGAAGTGGCGGTGAAGCACTGGGTGTATATTACAGAGTACAACAAAAATCACTTCCTTTTCCGTTTGATACGTTCTGCCAGTAAATTGTTCTTTTGTGTGATGCACAAGTCGAGGATGTGTCAATCATGTTGACAGTGGTTGGATCAATTCCTCATTTCCCCTCCTCCCCACTCCGCTTTTCAATTGGTCGGATTCCCTTCAGCCTGTCTTCGGTGAAAAGGTTAAATAGCTGTTATTCAAAAAAATGTTTGCTAGATGATGAGAAAGAAAAGCGCTTTTGCTGAGTTAAAAAAGGCGGGGAAAACAACCCTGTCAGCAGTCGCCTTCAACATTATCAACTGGGCTGCCAAAGGTAATGATTTGTGCAGAAGCCCCCGGAAGCGATTAGTGCACAGTAGAATTCCTCTGTTTTGTTTTACTTTGCTTCGCTTTACTCCGTTCCGCTCTTCCCCACTTACTTGATCGCCCATCCCCCTTGTCACGGTGTCTCCGCATCGGCCCTGCGTCATTTGAAAAGGTTTGGCACCATGGCCTGTAATGACATCCCAATTGCATCGTCCTCCTCTTTTGTCAGCAACAAAACACAGCCTGGACAATTTCACGGAGATTTTAGCGCCACTACAAGAGATTTCTCTGAAAATTAGACCACAAACAGTAATTAGCTTTTAAAATAACATTCGTAGTTCTACATTCATTGCCAATCAGGCGCCACCAAAAAGCATGTTTGTTTAATCGCAGAACCTCCTAATAAATTAATTTATTCGCCAATTTTTTTTGGTCATTTTTAAGTATATTTTTGCCATAGATGGTGAGAGGAAAAAAAGTATTTTGAAGTGAGGGTCTGTTTAAAGATATTCAAGGGTGATACAACGTGGAGGCGAAAAGTTACCTAACATTAGATATTTCAGTAGTACACCCCACAGCTAAAAAAATGTAAGATGCTTTTAAATCCGTGAATTCTTATTAACTCTAATCCTTCTATTTCACTAGTTTTGCCGATAATGGTCCGTAAAAGTGCCAAGTGATGACCTATTAGCTCGTTGGTTGGAATCCTTCTGTCACGGGTGTATGTAGGTGGAAGTCTTTTTCCCCCCAACAATTGGTCATTGCCCTTACGAGGCTGCTTGAGAGAAGCCTGCCTCAAAAGAGTGCCCCAACTTAAAGGTCGCATGGTCGGCTTTTAGTTGCTGTTAACGTTTTAACAGGACAAACCGGACTGTTTATGTCCATATCATTAATGTGGAGGCGAAATGGGAAACACATCACGTCCGCTTTGCAATTCCACCCCCTTGTTTGCTTTTAACTCGCAGGTTAATCTGCCTCCGCGTCTGGCTTGTTCCCTGTTTACCGTAAAACAGAGAGGAGTAATCTCTTCAAAGCCTGGATGTGCCGCCTCGTTTACATATCACGACAATGGTTTTACTTTAAATTGAAGCAGCGCCGGATTTGAGCGTCTACAACGGCAGCCTTAGGCTTGCTGTCTAGAGGCAGCTAAGGGAGTAATTCTGTGCTTCCTCATAAAGACTTACCAGACTGGAGGCATGGTTCCATGCTACCAGCCTGGTGGTGTTTGCCGCGAGAGGCCGGAAGGCTCGATTGGGTAAGCAGTTGCCCTTTCCTTGAAAGCAAATTCACCAAACATTATGCCACTTCCCAATTAAAAAATGAATGCCTCAGGAAAAAAATATTACAACAAACAGCCAAAAATTTGTCCACTACTTTTCCCATATTTGCGCAGTTAAAGCAGCCATATAGATGGGCAATGCTTTAATGAGAAAACTGGAATTATTAAATAGAGGTGAGGCATTTGCCACTGTACAAGCGCTTTTAACCACTTCTCCTACCCATTGTTATTTCAATGCAGAAATCTCCCTTTACTTAGTGGTGTTTTAACACGACAAAATTACTTTGTCGATTCGTAAAAAGCATTCAAATTAAATTTACCTAAAAAAACTGGAAGAAGAACACTTCTGAAAAAGGATGCATTAGTTTTCCGGAAGCCTTTGAAGAAACGGAAACACCTCAGAGGCAACTTTGACGTGGCCTGACCAAGCGCTTAAATCCTCCACATCTGTCGGTTGCCACATAGGGCAGCCTCAGGACTCACAGTTGGCTCTAAATAACCGCCTTAGTGATGCCATGAACTTTTCAGCAGTCTTTTTCCCCCTTCTTCATGACCTTACCTTTGGCCGGACTTCCGAGCGCTCCTCATCCACCAATACAGTACACCGTTGCTGCAGTTGAAATTGTTAACCCTATGGGGTAATTGAGCAAGAAGAAGTTAACCCCTATAATGAACTCTTCTGCCACAAACACACCTTATATTTAGTAAAGGTGACACATGGGTAGCCAACCTGTCAGATTGGTCGATTTGCCAGATAAAAGTACGTGATAAGCTATCCTCCGAGATGGTGACGATGACGACCGCAAATGGGCTACGGCTCTTCACACGTCTTAACTCCTATTTAATAAACTAGTGAAGTCGTTAATCTGTCCGATTTCTGCGATTGTCCTTCCTCAACTAGCCGATTTTTCTGACAGCTGAGCTCTCTGAAAGGAGTGGCTGTCTTCATACCCCTCTACTCCGCCCCGAATATATAATGCCTCCCGTGAATTATAAATTCCTATGCAACGCATGAATTATTTTAAGGTCGTGGCCACGGATAGAAGAGGGTGCCACTTGGGTCTGGATCTCGGAGTGGCAACTTGTCAACTCGTATTGTAAGGCATGCCGATTACTCGCAATGAGTTGGGAACGGCTCTTCCATTTTTGACCTCGCGAATATGGGTTAATATTTTGAAATTTTAAACCAAAAACCTTTTTTTTGCAGTCATTAAGTCTTTCAAAAGGCTTAAAATAACTTAGTTAAAAGGAGAGTTTCTTTTCAATTCGAAATCGTATTCACAATCCCCCTCTGCAGAATCCGATAAAACGAGTTCTCGTCTTTCCCATTGAAGGATGGTGGAGAACAGGCGGTTTTGTCATCACAAATGGCCATTTGGTTGGTGAGGTTGGGAAGCCTTAATCACGAGACAAACATCCAGATGGTGTCCGTGCGTCAGTTCCGCACAAAATTTAAAGGTTTACATATATCTAGCCTTATAGGGCATAAAATTCAGATGTATTAATTATTTACGGATCTAAAATAATGTTTTAACTCCAGACCAACCCTCCTCCAATGCAGCCCTGCATCGATTTCAAAGGGCGGCCGCTTTGGTATGCAAGAATGAACACTTGGTAGTGAACCACGACCACGAATCAATTGAGACACCGTGCGTTTTTCGACGTCTGCCCTCCTGGTATGCTCGAATGGCTTCTGCAGAAGCTGACGTCTCTGATTCCACCTTCAAATCGCCCATGGGGCGACATAGCTTTCGGGTATGTTAGCAGGTTTATCAGTAGCATGTTCATACGTCGTGTAAGCATGCGTTCCTCGAAATTTGCAGGCGGAGTCACACGGATTCCACCCTCCTAAACAACATAGACCATCGACAAATTAAGAGTTTGCATTGTACTGGCTAGAAGCTTAGGAAACTGCTCAATTTAAATGGCAGGCGGATATTTGGTGTAGAAATATCTACAACAACTTCGGCACATTTCAGAAGTCCGTGCCTAATCTGCAGCGCTCGAAGTACCACTGTAATAAGGACGTGTTGGGGTAGGCAAGACACTGGTAGCGTAGATGACCAGACCAACGCCCTGCCCGCCACCGTCGGGGTGAAGGGGCGGGATGGGGTAGACTGAGTCAGACGACTGGTCAAGTAAACATACTTAGCGTTGTTAGCAGAACAATTGTAATTGCCTTTCAAGTAAACGTCTGACAACTAGCACAAAGCCTTGTATGAATTTTTGTCAACTAAATAATGTCCAAGTAGCGATTAAAAAAGGATCTGTTTTCTTTGATAGGAAAATAAGGTGTGATGATCAGAAACCTTTAAATCGCCTTTCTTAAAACCTAAAATGAAATCACCGTCAAAAATGGCGTTGGGGATGTTAAATAGCATGCACTTTATTGATAATATTTCAATTTAGGATAAAAAAATTCCTACTTTTATGTATGTACACTTTTTATGGTATGCTTTGGAGTTAAGGTAACACTTCCAAAGTGCCTTTAGCCTCTTTTGCTAAAGTGACTGAGGGGCGTAAAAGTGGAGCCTTTGAGTTTTTCACCTCATAAAGTACTTTAGTGTGTATGTGCAAGGAGAGGGCAATGAATTTCACTGACTTTATAATGAGGCGAAATGCTTGTTTGCACTTTGCTGGAGGCTGTTTGTGCTCCTCAAGTCACTAGGAGCAGTTGCTTCTCCGAAAATGGCTGCATAATTAATTAATACGCTCATATTCGCCTCATCTTCTTCCTTCCTTGAAAAATATGCTGTAATTCTCAACCCATTGCGATAATGCACGGATTTATAAATCGAAGAGCGAGTGAATAATGGAAAAGTCAACCTTTCTCATCTCAATACCTCGAATCCTTCTACCACTGCACAGTTTCAAATGCTGGAAGTTTTGATAGGAAAGAAAGATAAAAGCACTTGCATTGTTCAACAGAGCTTTTGTTGGGTTACACTGAAGACACTTCAGATAAGCCAATGATAATAAGTTTGATGATAACAATGCTGCGAATGATGAGCTGGAAGCGAGTAATTGCCTCGCACTTATGGCCTAAGTCGGGGCTTGAGCCAATTTACATAACTACAGGCCATTGAAATATCTGCTTGCCCTCTCCCTCCCCCCCTACCTTAACTAAGTGTGAACAGTGGGGGAAGAGCCGTTGCCGTTGTCGTCGTCATCGTCGTCGGTAGGGCGTTTGAGGCGAGAAACCCCACTTTCCCAGCCTCCGCGTGCATCAAGTGCGTGCGTACCACCACCGCGCGCCTATTGGTTGAGCGTGAGTGGGGAAAATCGATACGTTCGCGTCCGCACCGCGTATAAAAAGGACCAGGCCTTGGTCACTGGCGTAGCTTAGCTAGGGGAAGCAAGGAGAGACGAGGCGAGAGAAGGAGTCAAGACTACGCCAGGCGAGGGGAAGCACGTAGCGGCGGTGTTGGCGCTGCCCTCCAGAGGAATAATTTATTCACCGAAAAAATAGCGAGGGAGTGGAATTACGCAGTGCTGCCTGTGGGCGGCCACCAGACGGTGACAGTCAGCCGTCAGCGAAAGTTGTACGAAATTGCCTATCGTCTCTTCGGCTGTTGTGCTTGCTGCTGTAGTGGTCTCAGTAGAGTGCGGCGGCGCAGAAGGAGGAGGGACAGTAGGAGTGAGCAGTCGGCATACTTGGGGATGCAGCAGATGCGAACAACAAGCGACTTGGAGGTGGCAAGGATTATGGAGCGTCGACCACAGCCACATGTCTACCGAAACCATCTTCCCTCGCCCCTGCCACCTCCAGTGTCACCACCTGTAGCATCTACTGCGAAAGGGGAGGGCTGTCATCTGACTATACGGAATCCTTACTTCATGACGGCGGCCAGCCATCCCGGTTGTTCTTGCCCTTACCTGAAGAATGAAAACCACTGGCACAGTCTGGAGCAATGTAGCTGTCCCCATGAAGATCTTCATGCTCATTTTGAAACGAAGAACATTGAGAATATCGTCGCAATGCTACCGAGCCGAGAGACAGATATCCTTGACGATCTGGTGGATAGTTCATCCAGTTCTGAGGCGAGTGATGTCTCGGAAGTGTCGCCAAGGCATATTGTAACGTTGCACAGGGCCTCGGCACTTCCCAATAAATTTACCAGTCAAAGACAAATTTCTGACGAGGATGAACCGATAAGCACGCTAATTTCGAAGAGTGGATGGTTGGGTGATTTTGAGGAGCAAAAAAAGTCATTGCAACTAATTTCTACCTCCACTGCAAATGGAGCTATGAATCGGTTGAGACCATCGGAGGAGGCTTTTCATCGACGAATTTCGGAAGGCCCTGTAAAAGTGGAAAAACCTGTTGATGGAACTAATTTTTTGACCACCTTTCCGCAAACTGAGTCGGAGCCGTGTTTTAAAGTGGGAAGAAAGGAGTATGTTGTTAATGACGAAAAATGTGCTGGTAACATGGGATCCCTCACCGAGTCAAGAGCATCCAGTGTAACCACAGAGAAGATGGGTGGGAAGGAGAGGAATAGGGAGGAAGAGTCAATACAATCTGGCACGTCTTCTGTTGGTGACTCTGGGAAAGTTGAGATTGAAAAAGAGAATAGAGGGGAGGAGGAGGAGGAGGAGGAAGAAGAAGAAGATGACGATGAGGGCGAGGAAGAGGAAGAAGAGGAAGATGAGATGACTCCCGACGAAGCTTTTAACCTAGCTACCGCAGACTCTTCCAGTGAGGACTTTTTACAAACTGGAGCGTTGGTCGTCGAAGAAGACACACCTCCTCCACCTCCTCCTTCCGCTTCACCTCCTTCGTTGGTCATATCGCCTGCACACACCTCGACCTCCCCACAAGCGTCCATGGCGAAGAAAGAGGATGAGGAGGGGGAGGAGGAGTCAAAGGGTCAGGTGAAAGCAAAAGACGAAGCGGCTGAGGGAAGTGGGAGTCAGAGTCCACCTCCGCAAATAGATCGTCACATGCGTGCGAGGTGGCGATGGGCTTTGCTTAGTCAGAATAGAGACCTCGTGTTTTCTCAGGTACAACTCGCCTGCTCTGCACAGCGCAATTTGGCCTGTCATTTAATATGCCCCCTCTCTCATGCCTTTTCTGTCTAGTGGTTGCGATTTAGTCTAGTGCGGTGTCAATGCGAGGTAGCAGTTGATTATGACAGAAAAGTTCATAGATAAAGTGATGTAAAGTGGAGGCTCGACTCTCACAAGTCGGTAATTTGATGTGTTTACTGGCACATGTGTAATGTTTCCCCTTTTTCATTCATTGTCAGCGTTGATTAACAGAATGTTTTGTTGTATTGCACCGATTTCTTAGGACAACTCGGATGAAAAATCGCAAACATTTAACCGGTGAGTGAATGGCAGTGGGGAGCAGTGCCTGTTGTTCTATGCTTTTGAATAATGCATGCACTTCTCGTTTTCTTTCTTTCTATCGCCAGTGCTGCCAAAAGTTTTTATCAGTCGATTGACAGCGCGCCAGAACGGCGCTGGAGCAAGCGAACCCTACCACTTGTCAGTGATTTGGTGAGTGCTCTCATTGCTGTTAGTGTACGCCTTGTTTCGGTGCCTTCTGTGGCTCCGTTGGAAGGAAGGCGTGGGGGAGTTGAGAGAAAGTTTCCTGACTAGTCTGCGTCTTTTGGACTCAAAGACACGTCATCGACACGTGCCTTGCCACTGTAGCTGAATACTTACAAGGCCATAAGGCTATCAGTTGGTCGCAGCGAGAAATGAAGGTTGGGGTCCATTTGCTTCAAGTTGAAATAGAGGAGGACTTAGAGAAGGCCATTGAGCAAAGAAGTGACGGGGCGATGTTGGCGAACAATTGCATTCATCTTCCCTTCTTTACCTTACCACTCATTCTCCATTCCTCCTTTTTTAGGTGCTTCAAGTAAGTCCTACTTCGTATATTTATTGCTTACTTCAAAATGTTGCGTTAACTTGTTTATTTACACAAAGATTATTTCTTAGACCATGTCTGCTCAAAAAAGAACGGCCAGTGTTCTACCTGCCAGCATTGGACAAAGCACCACCTTGAGTGGAGCCGATCTTGTGAGTAGTGGATTGATCCTCCACAGTCGCGTGTTCGTTGTGATCTCTTCCTCCATTCCCTGTTTCACGCAGTTTGCAAACTCCAAAGCCTCACATTTTCACGCCACACTTCCAAATTAGTGTAGAGCAGATGACAAATCAGGTGAAAGAATGATTCCGATTTTGCCTTGTAGAAGCTGTTGGTTTACCGAAAGACACTGAACGCTTTGGCGTATCCGATCTCGGGGAATACACCGCATAACTTCGAGGTATTCAACGCCACCAGTCCGACTTACTGCTACGAGTGTGAGGGTTTGTTGTGGGGTGTGGCGAGGCAAGGTCTACGATGCTCTGAATGTGGTGTGAAGTGTCACGAGAAGTGCAAACGCCTGCTCAATGCTGACTGTCTGCAGCGTAAGCCCACCTCACTCTCCCCTTTCAATTCTTTTTGTCAAGTTAATCCACTTTTGCATGAGTATTTGGCCCTATGGAATTGATTTCTACAGACAGTGGGTTTAAAATCAGCGTTTTGGTTGTTGAAATAAAAGGCTCCGCCGAGAAGTCGTCACGACATGGCGCAGAGGATAAGGCGCAAGCGGCGATGAATTCGATGCGATCACTGATCCATCGACGCCTAGCAGATCGGCCGGACATATTTCGAGCGATTTTCGACATCTTTGCCATCGACCCAGTCGAGGGCAGGGCACGGGCGGAGCGTCTGGCAGAAGTGGAGCGGAGCATTCTCTCCGGCGCCAGTCAGTGGTCCGCCAAACTTGCAATCACCGGTAACCTACCTGGATTGCCTTGAGTAATGCGATGGCGCGCATCAAATACTGCGTTTGGGTGGTTTTTAGAGGAGTTTGGCCTTATAGAATACTTAAATTGCCAGTGTTGTAGAAGTTCATGCATAGGAAATCGCGTCGTTAGATGTACAGGATGGATGATGAGGCTCCTACTTAGGTTGGAACCGGTAACTTGCATGCGTCAAACTGTTCAGGTAGTCCGCCAAACCATCTCCGACCGCTGCAAGTAAGAGTAAACACACAAGCCGATCCAAACTCTGAGTGGATGAGGCAGGCAATCAAAACAAATACTTTTATTTTCATTAATTGTGTTCGAATGAGTTGCTTATTTTTACTGCCTTTGAATTACTCCCATGATCAGAGCCAGCTGGCTATTAATCCCTGTTGGCATATGCATGAAAGAGAATGGAATTTGTAGCAAATTGTTGTCCTTACCTGCAACATCTACTACACTAGTGAAGTCCGCGCAAGGTCTGATCGGAAAGGACAAAAGTGGTCGCAGTGATCCCTACGTGACAGTTCAGGTCGGCA
This sequence comes from Echinococcus granulosus, assembly GCF_000524195.1. Lineage (NCBI taxonomy): Eukaryota > Metazoa > Platyhelminthes > Cestoda > Cyclophyllidea > Taeniidae > Echinococcus > Echinococcus granulosus. The sequence continues at coordinate 18,832 of NW_020170539.1, read as the reverse complement.
AAGTCAGGCGCCGGACGAAGACAGTGCCTCAGGAGCTCAATCCCACGTGGGATGAAAAGTTCTGGTTGTGAGTCCTCCCGCCTTTTGTTGGTCATTATCAATGCTCCTCGGAAAAAGTGTTCAGTTTTTAAGCGGCACCCGACTCACCCGCTTTGCGGGTGGAACACTTTCCTCAGTCAGGCGGTCGGGCAACTATCGAGCAGTTGTAAATCGCTCATTAACCCCTCTCGTTGCCTAATTCCCTAAGATCGTGCATATTCTAATGAATTCCAAAATGCCTTTTTACTGGCTCACAAAGTGAGAAACAAAGTTGTGAGAGGTGTGTTAGACGAGTGATATAATGTTTAAAAGTTTTCTTAACATTTCAGCGAATGCCATAATGCTTCCGATCGCATCAAGGTTCGGATATGGTAGGAATTCTTTTCAACATATTCAAATAAACCAATTTGTGCTGCATTTAGCAACTAAATTAACAGTTTGAGTCTCATTTGCATTCTTCACACAGAATCGTTGCCTTAAATAGCCATGTTTTGCCATTTCCAAATTATGTTTCTTAGTAGAAGCTTCATACTGCATCTAGATTGAAGGCAGAGAAAGCGCATTTGGCCATTAGTGTGTGTATATAGTAATGTTTTGAATTTAGTGCTCTGTTTGTGTAAATTGGGTGGTCGCAACATTTTTTGTATCTACTTATTATCTCATTTAAGTAGGAGTGCAAAATGCGTTGTAGGGATGAGGACAACGACTTGAAATCGAAGATTCGACAAAAGTTTACCCGCGAATCAGACGATTTTTTGGGACAAGCGATAATTGAAGTGCGGACATTGGGTGGTGAAATGGATTTGTGGTACAACCTCGGTAAGTCTGTTCGCAAAGCGCCTAATCCCTAACAGTAGCCTGTTTTCATGGAAAAAGTCAGTGCTGTAGTCAAGTGCTGGCAGGTAGTCACAGGAGTGATGGATTGAGCATGTGACATCAACTAAATGTATAAATAAAGTACAGCAAACTGAGGACTTTTGGCGCTATCAACTTTTCATGATGTATTACAGAAAAGCGGACAGACAAATCTGCAGTTTCCGGTGCCATCCGTTTGAATATCTCCATCGAAATCAAAGGTGAAGAAAACTCAGCCCCCTATCATATTCAATACACGTGTCTTCATGAAGTGAGTCTGGCTGCTCTTGACTTCGAGCCTCGCTAACCGGGAGGGAGGGGAATGAAGGGACATAAAATGCATCCATTAAAAGTGCAGCCTCATTGCCTGGAAGCACGATGCCTATGCACTGTCAAAACAATGGGGCAAATTTTCTAATCAGGCCTATTGCCTGCGTAACTACGAAACTGGCAAAGATGGAGATTTGTAGGTGTCTAAGGGATGATTAATTTCTGCATATCATGTCGAAAGTAGTGGTATCGTAGGACTCAACGCTGTTTTGCATTCTCTTGTGACAGTGTATATTTAACTACCTTTGTGCGAAAAATCCACCAGTCTACTTGCCCAGTCAGGCACCCAAACGGAAATCCGTAAC
>NW_020170539.1:14516-17203 GCF_000524195.1 Echinococcus granulosus | reverse complement strand
GGTGAGTTCACCCCCTTGCTTTACGAACCCTCGCTTTGACAGTCATGCTTGAGGATCCAATCCATCCGCTTTTCTTCGATGCAGGAAGAGTTGTGGCGAGTGTTTTTCGATCCGCTGGGGCAGGAGATAAGCGACGAGTTTGCAATGCGATATGGCATTGAAAGCATCTTCCAGGCTATGACGTAAGTGGCGAGTAAATGCATGCGAATGCCCTCCTTGCAAACATCACCTCCATCCTCTCCGTCCACTTCACTCTTGCACATGAAGGTTGGGGCATCTTCAAATGCCTGTTTGAGGGTTGATGGGCTGAAGTTTGACGCGCTGTAGAACCAGTGGTTTGCAGTGCCCTTGTTGATGCTTGAATGTGCCACTGACAGCCTAAGAAAGGTGGTGGCAAGCGGAATAGAGATTCCGTAGAGTTATGATGCATCATCGCAAATGGGGCAGCAAGTCCCCTCTCAGCATGGAAATGCGATTTCTTTTGGGATAGTTGGAGATTTATTTTGAGAATGTCGTTTGAATCAGCATCAGCCTCTCCTCCTCCCGATAGCCATTTTGCGTGCCTTACAACCAAGTACAACTGCGTCGGTGTGCCTGCCCAACTGTCGACACTGCTGGCCAACATCAATGCCTTCTACGCACACACCAGCTCCAACAACAGTCAAACCGCCTCAGAGCGATTTGCTGCCAGCAATTTTGGGGTAAATCTTGATGGCACTGCTGCCTTTTTAACCAGTGATGAAGCCAACTTCACACCTCCTTTATGCTACTGTGCTAAGCTCATCAAAGGGTTATCTAGATGTTCCATAGCCAGTCATTGAATGACTTGGATCGACTCCTTCACCTGTAAGCATTTCAGTAGTATATTCGAGTTCTATAACCTGTGCTTTACTAGTAATCCCGATCGAACTGGCAAAGTGTCGTCCACTTTTGTATAGGCTAAATTATTAAACAAAGAGTATGTTTCTACATTGTTGTGTCAATAGGAGTCCAGTCCAGGGTAAATGCGTCTATTAATCTCCTTTCACTTTTGCCTTTCCTTTCAGAGGGAGAAATTTGTCAAGATCCTTGACAATCTGCACAATGCACTTCGAATTGACCTCTCCAAATACCGAGTAGGTTTGAAAATGCAGGCATTTATTAAAGGCCTCATCATTTCATTGCCTCCAACTGTCCGTGTGCGGCAGTGTTTCCTCTGCTAGTCGTTGTGCAGTTAGGAATGAAAGAGCCCACTTTAATTCACCTCCACTGATGTTGTGCTTCCCTCTTGGCCGGTTTCAGTTCAGAGTCACTGGGTGGATGCATTAGATCGTACCTGCTGTAAACTGCGGTTCATGCACGTAGCTTTGAGCCTCTCTATATTCCAACTAAATGGGGTCAGGGATCTCCAGCAATACCCCACACAATGAAACGGGCTTGAAAGTGGTCCCTTTCCTTTTATTTAGACAATATTTCCCGCTTCGCAACCGGAACGGCTTGCGGACATGAAGTGCACCGTCGACGTTCTAACCAGCATCACATTCTTTCGCCTTAAGGTGAGTGAGGAACCCCTGAAGCGCTTTTCCTCAGATTTTTCACCAATCCTTGCAGTCGAGGCCTTGAGTTAGGTAGTATTGAGTTGCTGATGGCTACAACTGTTGCTGCCTTGTTGAAGTCAAAGGTAGCAGGTTCACTTGACTTGCAAGGGTGTTACCATTGCTGTCGAGTAAGCAGTTGCATTGTCTGTGGTTTCAGGTGCAGGAATTGGCAGCTCCACCACGAACCCTTCAAGTACTGCGCGAGTGCATTCGCGCTTGCATGAAGGCCACCTACGAGTGCCTCTCCGACAATGTGCAAGCTCTCTACGGTGGAAACTTCCAGGCATGCCGGTTTGCGACCGCACTGCTTACTACTCACTTTACTCGAGCCTACCTCCACAAAATCAGTGGGAAATGGCTTTCAGTTTTAATAACCACTGAGCAGCTAGTTGGACTTGAGAGGTTTAATTGTACAGGGTGCCACCGTTGAAGGTGTCCATCGCTACTCCCTGCAACTTCTCGTCAAATCCCCATACACTTTGCTTAAAAAGGGAGAATAACCTTGCCTATTGACCATTTTAAACCGTCAATTCGCATTTAATGGAAAGAAAGCTCTCGGAAATAAATAAGTTATTTTGCTTACACACCCGAGAGGACAAAATGATTTCCGTTTTCTGTCATAGAATGACAGTGCACACGCTTCCGCGTTGTCGAGCAGCGAGAAGTCGTCGGCTGAGTCGCAGAGCGATATTGACCCGGTGTTGGGAGTCAGGTCACTCTCCTACTGGCACAAACTGATCTCGCTCATGGTCTCTGTGATTGAAGATGACCGAAAGCACTATGCGCCTGTGCTCAATCAGTAAGGTTCCCCTTTAGTTCCCTTCAGTGGTAGCCAAATTCAAAGCATGATTATTGATGCCTTGCTTGGCAAAACGATTCCACCCCTTTGCTAGCATAAATGACCAAAGTCCGCTCCTGTTTAAAAAAATACGACACATTCAGTAATGCTTGAGGGTAGTAATGAGGGTTTTGAACATGCGGTTGCAGGTTCCCACAGGACATCAACCTGGGCGACCTCTCTGCCGAGATGATGTGGAATCTGTTGGCAGAGGACATCTCCGTCGGCTTGACGCAACACTACGAGGCGGTACTTCGACGTCTTACTGACAC
>NW_020170539.1:4529-14416 GCF_000524195.1 Echinococcus granulosus | reverse complement strand
AACACCCACCATCACGACGTCGTTGAGGCAGAAACGCTCAATGGCTGTGGCGACTGTGGAGCAGACGGGAGAACAGATTACCACCACGCGCCTCTCGAAGGCAAAGATCAAGACCTCGGACTACCTCAACCTCTGCTTCCGTATCAAATGGTTTTACAACACCTACGTGAGACCAAGTCGGTGGAACCGGAAAGAGGATGATCCGGAGTATCCGAAGTGAGTTCCCTTTCCTCCCTTTATCACTTGCCGCCTTCTTTGAATCTTTTTCAAAAGCTATGATTCCTGTTGTTTTCATCGTTACCTTTATGGGTAATCTTCTTGAATGAAAGCGGATGAGCAAGGAGAGCAGTTAGTGTTACACTGAGTGATTTTTGGATGGGAGATAAGTAGGAGCCGAAATGACAGTTTTTGTTGCTTTTTTATGTAGGTGGTTCGAACCGTTAGTGATGCTGTGGCTAAGCGAGAATGATGAGGTGTCGGAGAATTACCTGCGTAACGCCTATGAGAGGGACAAGCGTGACGGATTTCAACGTTCCAGTGAGCATGCACTCTACTCCAACTCCGTGGTGGACGTGTTCACGCAACTCAACCAATGCTTCGATGTAATTAGGAAGTTGGAGTGCCCGGATCGAGATGTGGAGGCAAACTACATGCACCGTTTTGCTCAGGTCAGTTGTCTTTGCGCCCCATCTTCTCCCCCCTCCTTCGCATACTTTTCCAACCATCCTCCCCTCCGCTTTCCGCCCATCTTTTAATTCATGTATTCACCGTAGATCCATCCACATATCCTTCCAGCAGTCTGCCCATCTTAGAGTCTTCTGAAATTTACTGAACATGCAACAATGGGATGTCAGGTGGAATCTTTTACTGCCTTTGCAGTAGAGTGTGTAGTCTATTGGTAATTATGGCTAACCTACTCATCCTTTACGATGAAACCATTTGAATGAACCAGTCGTCCAGCCACGGATTGCCCCAGGCTCTCGAGTGGGCTAGGCAGTTGGGGGAATTATTGAATGTACTTTATTAAAGGGCGAAAACTTGCGAAGGGTCTTGATGGGACAAGAGTAAGGGTGCTGCCAGCCTGGAAGCATTCGTGTCTGCTTTGGTAGATGCGGCTCGCTGCAGTCGCATTCCTCGTTGGACAAACTCTTGACGTCGTACTTGGTGTTGCTGAAAATGTGGAATCCTCCTGAGTTAAGAGCAACTTGATTGCAGTCATAATATCAGGCTTTGCTGTCAAATGCACAAGCATGAAATAAGTAAGGCGAGAAAGGTACAAGGGTGTAGGCGGTGGTAGGACTGCTCCAACAAAGCACTGGCGGAGTGGATTCCTTTCAGACTGTGGAAAAGGTGCTGTTGGCCTACTCGGAGAGCGTTCAGCTGGACTTTGCCCAATTCAAAAGCGATGCTCGCACCGCATGCATCCTCATCAACAACACTCAACAGCTACGCGTCCAACTGGAAAAGGTGTACGAGGCGATGGAGGGTGAAGAGTGAGTTTCTACAGTGTGCTCAATGCTCTAATGCGACAGTCGGTAAGAGTGAATAGCCTCATGTAGCTTCAACCTTCATGAGGAGACGCGGGAACAACTGACAAAACTGCAGGTGCGTTTAAAGAACGCCGTTGATCTGCTTGTCTTCGCCTTTGCTGGTGAGTTTGAGGAGGATATTCAAAGGAGCGTGCTGGAAATGGGCCGTCTACTACAGGGGGTAGGTGAATGACCAACCGGCTGCTGTGACGTCATATTTTTGCTTCCTTCGCTCCTTTCTCCTTCCTCTCTGTAGTGTAAAGAGACCACCTCTGGCGGTGGCAGTGCCGAGGGAATGGAAGCCGATTGCGAAAACTGTCTGCGCCCCCTCATGGACTACTTTGAGTTGGTGCTGTCAGCTCAGGCCAGTTTGTGTGAAAAGACTGTGCTGAAACGCCTGCTCAAGGTACTGTGACGCCGAAAGTAGCCTCACCTTCCAAATCTTGCTCCTACTTCTCCGACCTTTGCTTGAAAGTGTCCCTTCTCTTTTGTCCTGCAGGAACTTTGGCGCATCACCATGGAGAACACAGAAAAACTAGTCGTTTTGCCAGGCGTGTCGGACACCAAGCAGGTGCGGATCATCCACCTCTCCCCTCTTCTTCAACTACAATCTGTCTGCTTGTCTCTCCTCCTGTGTGTCTGTAGGCCTCGTGCAAAAGGGGTTGAATTCAGTGCTGCATTCCTCTTACCCTTCTTGCAGTCTTTCAAAGAACTCTGCATGATTGTCTGCAAATTTTAGCTAGAAAATGCCGATGAAATTAAGTGGCGATTGACATTTGCGTGGCCCCTCTCATCGCATCCCGATATCGTGATATTTAATTTCACCTTCACACAACGTGAGATCCAATTCCATTTCAAATTGCCTCACTAAATATCACCCCACTTTTCAATCACATTGTATTGACAACCGACTGATTCGTCTATGCTGATTAAAGTCTTTGTGGAGGACAGGTAATATGCATTAGTCCGCCCACTTTGATTAAAGCACAGCACTGAAACGGAGCAATCAGTCAGTTGATTGTGATGTTGTAAGTGGAACTGATTTTCTCGTCGTCTACAGGCACTCCCAACTGTATTGGTTGGGCCCAAAGGCACAGCCTCCGCCAAGCTGATTGGTGGGGCGCAGAGTCTGCTGAGCCACGTGGGACAAAATGTGTCTGCCGCAAAAATTCTTCAGGTAGGGGCTGGTGTCTCCCTCTTACTCTGCTTCTGCATTCACCTTCCTTCCTTGTTGCCTCAACGGAGCATTTCGACCATAGGACTTTGCCGGGGAGAGTTTAGTGGGGAGTAGAGACCTCACGCCCTACCAATGCGAGGTCCTGACCAACTGCTTGGATACTGTGCAGGTTTATTTTCACGCTGGTGGTCGCGGCCTCAAACGTTCTTTCCTTCAACGCTCGCCTGAACTGCACAACCTGCAGCAGGCATTGGCGCTCTATTCGCAGACCACAGACACTCTTCTCAAGGACTACGTCACCACCGAAATCTTCATCATGGGTGCGTCTGCTATTACAACTACTTACAATGTGTAGTTAACCAGTAGGAGTAAGGTGACTTGGTTGTCTTTCCAACTGCAGTGGGAAGAGATAGCGTGAATTAATTCAAGCTAGTTCGTTCAACAGGCAATTTGAGATGCATATTGGGATGGATGCCATCTTGGCTGCTGCGTCTTCTCACTCATCTTTTCACCACTGCTTTATAGACATGATCTCACCCGATGATGCGTGCGGATACCTCAACGTTCAAGTGGAGGTCTTCAAGCATCCTGGGACCGGAGAATACAAAGCCATCGTTAAAGGCAAGGATTCCTCTTACCAGTCCTGCGTTCTTCCGTCTGTGTGGGGCCAAAAAGCGTATCAATACACGCAGTTCGCTGCATAGAGAGTGATATAATAAATGAGATCAGAAAGGCCAAATTTGTGAATGGATTGTGTGTGCTTGAAACACGATTGTGTAAACTCATAAAAGCGGAGGTTGAAGGCAAGATGAATGAATCACTCTTGTGTAGAATTAGGTAGTGAATGATGTATGAGCGCCTAATGGATTGTAGCTTGTAGGAATGCCCGGAGAGACGGTGGAGTGTGCCGAGCGTTGAAGGCGTGGATGGAGGAAAGGTTTGGCTGACGTAGGATAGATTGATGGGGTAGAGATTGTGGAAGCAGGTGGTCAAGTGGACTGGTTGACTAGGTGGTTGAACATGGCCCTGAAAGATGTCAGAAGACTTGTCAAATCGAAAAGGGTTTGACTGAGTTACCAATGGCGAGGTGACGAATGTACATGTGGATAGGGGGTAGATGGATAGGCGGGTAAATGGATGAGCACACCTGCAAGTCGAGATGCACACATGTTGATGCGAACGAATTTGTATGTTTTTGCAGTTCTCTCAGCTTCTGACCTCAGTGGGGTAATGGTCTCGGGGCTTTTCCGCCCCTTCGTCGAAGTCTACCTCTTTGGACCGCTTCTGACAGACTGCAAACGACGATTCACGACAAAATCCAAATCGGGCACCATCTCACCGCTCTTCAACGAGACCTTTGTCTAGTAGGTGTCTTCAATGCCTTATTCTTTCCTCTGGTTCCATCACCCACCACAAGTATTTATTGCTAATTCGTTGGAGACTCATTTGGGAAATTGTGGAGCACTTTGTGTTGATTACTTCGAGCAGCATTTAGGTTTTTCATGCAGTGATTGCCACAGAAGTGGGCTAAAGAATGCTTTATTGACTGAGTAATTAGAGGAAACACAGGTGGGTGAAGGGGTGGACGAAGCGAAGGATCAGAAACGGTGACGCAGTTGATGGTGTTCATTGTGTGGGGAAGGGATGGTCTTCAGTGCACTACTTCTCTCAGCTAGCATAATGCCTCAGTGTGGGTGTGCTTTCAGCTACCTTTCAAGTCGCAGTGATCCCGAGTGGTATGAGTTGCAATTTGTGGTGAAGGACTACTGCTTTGGTCGCAGCGATCGCCTTGTAGCGAGCAGCCTGCTAACACTCTCGCAGGCACTTGACTTGGGTGGCTCGGCGCCAGTACGACTGCCACTGACGCGCAGACAGACGCAGTCAGAGGCTGGCTGGACCGTGCTGCGCATCCTCTCGCAACGACTTGCCACCGACGAGGTTGCGCGGGAGTTCGTTCGTGTCAAAACGGAATGTTGTTCGGCAGCCGGAACCTCCACCTTCATTCAGGCAGAGTGAATGGCCAATTTTTGATACTTATTCCCCGCTCCTTCTCCTCCTCCCCCTTCTCCTCGGTGGCCAAAATTGTGTGCTCTGTATTAAGCATTCCGCGGATCTTATGTATGATATGCTGCTTGAAGATTGACACGCACTTTACGTTGGGAGTTAAGGGTGGTGTTGCAAACTGTCTCGGCAATTGTGTCCGTGTGTCCTGAGTCCTATCGAACGCCTGTCCAGCTAAACAGAATAAGTGTTTTTACCGTCAGATGGATGTCAGTTAGCACATCGGTACCGCCGGTAGCCCTTGAGCCTCTCCGCCTGCCAGTGGACACGGCAGAAGACTGAATCCGCGTGTGAGGCACTCAGTCGTCTTGGTGGCACGTAATTGCGGTGACTGATTGACCATGTAGTTAGAGTGATGATTGGTGCACGTAAAGGCGACCAAAGAGGAAAGTGATTTTAGGGTGTTAGGGGAATTATTCACAAGCGGAACACCTCCAGAAACTTGTGCAGAAATGCATTTGTGAGGTTGCAGGCTGTTCCAGCACCTCACCTTGCAGAAGTGGATAGCAGCAACGAATGCTGGGTCCAGGCAGTTAGGATTTGAGTTAACGTTTCCTTATAACTACCTCGGGTTCCACCTCCTGGACCACGAAGTACAGCAATTAGAGAAGATTCAATTTTTGCGCGTTAGGTCAACTAATTGAGTCTGCAGTGCGCAATCGTACTGTGGATATGCTGCCTAGTGCTATGAATTGGTATTCAAGCACGTAACCTTGGCTTCTGTCCGCGCCTCAACCCTAGTAATCAGAGGACAGACTTCAGCGCTACATGCCCACGTCCCTGCGCAAGTGACGTTGACGAGTCGCGACTGAACGAAGGTAAGTGAAGAGGCATGCCGGGTGAATGCTAGCCACACAAGGAAAGCAGACCTCCCTAGTACCAAGGCCAACGCAGACCCAATGCTTTCAAGAAGACTTGCATCCGAAATGGTGAATCAAATTATTCAAACCCAATCCGGAATACATCTCGCTTCAGCGCAGAAGCAAGAAGAAGGGACAGAATGGGGGAAATTGTCTCGTTCTCTGGAGTCTGGCACAGATCGCTCGCAGTAGAGCTTGATCGCCGAGGCCTCCGAGGACTCTCAACTCCTAGCACTGACACCCTATCCATTGTGACCAGTGCTTGAGTACGACGGCCATAGCGACTGGTCAAAATGTGGCTGTAAAGAAGAAGATGTATGTCGTAAATTGGGCAGGCAAATTGCATGAAAGGTACTGCAGAACGTAATGTACTGCAGTCTGTAGGGCGCGAATGTCCGGATGCCTATGAAGCTCTCAATTGGGACTTCAGAGGAGAAGCTTTAATAACCCATGTGCGTTAGCACGATTGTTGAACAAGTGAGGGCAACTAAGTGATGGTTGGGGGGAGTGCCAAAGTGCACATCCAAGCCTGGTGTTCGAGTGTGAGTAGGCCTTGCTGAGTGTGCACACTTTTGCGTAATCATTGTTGTCATTTGTCCAACAAGGGTTCAGTGTGGGCTTTTGCGAAGCTCAAAAAGGGCCACAGGACGTCATCTGCTGAATAACTTAGACAGGAAGTCTCTGCCGACTGCACAATTTTAATTTCATCTATATGTACTTGAAATTCTTGGCGTAGAGGAGACCGAGAAGCTGCAAAAGGGCCGCACCACTGATGTGAATGATGGAGGACTGGCCGCACTTCCGGCTGTTTGTAGCCACCACCTCTACCCCAAGAAACAAAGTTGTTTCGCCTGCATATAAGGGGAGAAAATCACATTGCAGATAAGTTGAGAGTTGATTGCGGCTTTTTTATCCCATCGGTAACTTGAAGTGCCAACCTCCTACAGAACACTGTCCGATTGTGCGAGATAACTGCTAAAGTGTTCTCCGCTTTGTGACTTATTTGATGGCATGGGGAGTTCAATCAAAATGCTCGACTTCCAAATCTGTTGTGTGCGACTCATTACTTCAGTTCTCTTGCACATCCACGGCACAGAGAACTCCCACTCCCAGCCATTGTTGAATCTTCCGCTCTGCGTTTGGAATAAATCGCTTTAGTATGATGGACGAACACCATTGAAACCGGTGAGAAGAAGCACCTCTACAACGAGATGTAAATCGACCAAATGAGTTTCACATCCTTCGCAGTGCAGGCGGTAAGAGGTAGGGGAGTGGGACACTGGCATGAAGGGCAAGGTATACGCAAAACCAAACAAGGTCGGGGCGATACTTTTGGCACAATCCAGGCCGGCGCTCATGAGCTTCTACATAGCTGTCGAGCTAGAGGCGGGTCGATGGAAAAACGAAGGCACATCCCAATCTTTAGTATGCATTCACAGCTATCTTTAGGTCGACAACGGCACATGACTGCTTGTTTTGCATGCGGATGACACAAAACAGTATTTGTCAGCAAATTTAGCCTCCGGTTCTGAGCATTCACTTCCTCAAGTGGGTAAATCATGTGTTGCAGGGAATAAAAGAAAAAACCAATCGAAAACCAAAGGACGCAACATACAACGGACTGATGAGGGTAGAGCTTAAAGCCCCGACGTGCAATCTCCCACCTCTTCTTCATTCAGTCCCAGGATGTTGTACTTCATGAAGGTTTCTTCCTACCTTTCCCCAAGCAACATTGGCGATGGTGGTGTCAAAATGGAACAGTGCTTACGTGGGATGGGAGGGCTCCCTTGCTGGGCACTAAGGCTGCCTGCATCCAAAGTTGCTTTCGAACACACAAACGTACACGTCAGACATCATCAAAATACCTGTGAAGTAACACTTGCCTCATTATACATCCGCCTACTTATCAATGACATTCGACGTCAGTGGTGAAGCTCGCCGCCAACTTCATATCACCTATCCCTGCCACTGCTACTACTAGGCAAACGCACGGATTGTACAGCGGTAAATGACTAAGGTTTGTTGGACACAACTGGCAAGGGTAGCGTGGGACTCGAGGATCGACACAGAGAGCATGGATTCGTGCAATGCACTGTTGGTAATGCTCGATCGTCACCATGTCTGTCATGTGCAGCATTTGTACAATAAGGGCTCTTTCTCACCTAATTAACATTAGCCAACTCCATGTCTTCCCATACCGCCTCTCATCCATTCGGCCAGCTTTGCAGCCCATATGAAGCGACCTCTACCATTGGTGATGAGGTCGTATCCATGGGCATGCACCAATGCTTGTCATTCACTTAAACGCCCAGCCACAACACCTTACACAATTGGTACAGCCGGGAGCGCAATGACAAATGCCATCATGAAACGGGTAAAGACTTTCATAGAAATGCTATTTGGAGGATTGCGTAGGTACAATGCATTCCAATGTCACAACTACTGCACTTTGTTTGTGAAGTCGCCCTTTGATACGCCCAGCAAGGGTGGAGCCACCACTGTTCAGTACAAACGGATGAAGCCAACACCGCAGACTCGGGCACACACGAGGAGTGGATCACACTGATGGCGCGTGGACACATCACCACTACTAATACCTCGTGCGTAGCTGTTGTCGATGTGGATGGATTATGTGACAGACGTCAGTCTTTCACTAGTGGTACTACATGCAATATTCAGGGGCTCCAGCATGGCTTCGTACTTCCGCCTCTTCCTTAACCAAGTGCAAACGCATTCCGCATTCCTGCACCACCTCCTTCACCATCACCCCACAAGCTGCGCATTAGGCACTACAGGTTCACCGCCACCTCCGCAAATGAAAATCCCATACATTAACAAATCCACACTAACCTGGTGAAGGCGTTCCTTCACTCCGCAAATCTCTCTTAAGCGCAGCCTTGGTGCGAGTGAAGTGTCAGCTAGCGAAGTGAGCAGTGGGTGGATTTACCTAGTGCATGAGCAAGGAATCAATTCTGCCAACATTTCACATACACCAGTGCTGAATGAAAACACTTTCACTACCAACAGTGACAGTGGGAGCACTAGCATAAACCTCCATTTAACCACTAAACAATCTTCCATGAGGCAGATGTCATCCAAGTAAATGCGTCAAAAGCATAACATAATGCTATGCAAACACATACACAGTCACGTACACTTTTAATACGGCGACTTGCCCCCTACACATATCAGCACTCCTCATCCACATTGACAACCGGGCTTTCCTGCCCACGACGGCACGAGCGGAGGGATCACAGCACCCCACCTAGCCGCGCCGCGCCGTACCACACTTTACAAAATCCTATTTTAATGAAAAAGCATTAGCGGTCACTATTTGCCAAAGTGTACTTCACCATCACCGCAGCCTCTAACATGGACGTATACTCAGCAGACTCGATAACAATAGAGCCAGAACACCAAGTTGTGTTTCTCTTCGCTTTCTACGGTAGAATTCCACCTTCCCCTCCACACATCCTGCGCCTTCGTCAACAAGCCCCGATCCAATTAACATCATCGCATCCGTAAAAACCAAATGAGATGTAGAGATACAATCTCAATCGTGGTGCAGCACTGCGACAGTCTAACCAAACAAAACAGTGCATTGACGTAGAATGCACGTCGATGCGACCTTCGCAGGACAATATTTACCGTTTCGGCTTGCGTTTGTTTATATCGCAAGGTGGTGAAGCAGAGATGCGGAATGGCTTTGTATTGGGTTGAGGCAGAGGAGGATGTTCTGAGCTACGCTCGGATCCCCTGACAAATGCATGTCGAAACACTAATGAGGGGCTGACGTCTGTTAAATGGTGTAACCACATAGACAACGACTACGCATGAGGTGTTAGTAGTGGCGATGTTTCCGTTAACCATCAATGGGATCCACGCTATGCCTGTGCCTGAGTCTCCGCTAATCGTCTCAGCGGTGGTGAGGAGCAGGAGTGGTTTCAGCCTAGTTGGGTGTATCAAAGGGTACCTTTAATTGCTAGATCGGTGTTGCGTCGCCAATGGCTATCGTGTATTCCACAGTGTCCACCGGTGTCAATCGTTTGCTTGGCGATATTTGTTCGTCCCAGTTTTGCACTCTGCCATGAGATGATGCTCGCATACTCCTACCCTTTGCTGTTTTATTATTCAATGGAGAAACGGTAAATCTTGCCACCCAACAGGTCCCTTGCATTCAGAACCGTCAGCCTGAAGAGCCTACACCACGTGTATTTTAAAGCAACACTCGTACGTACTCCGAAGGCACCTTCAATTGGT
>NW_020170539.1:3354-4429 GCF_000524195.1 Echinococcus granulosus | reverse complement strand
CCATCCCAATGACAGTGGCGTTACTTCATACAACATCAAATTCTCCATCAACTTCGACATATTACCACTCCGTTTGGCTGCCAGCACCGCTGCACCGTACGCCACTGCCTCGTCTGGGTTGATGGACCTTTGTAAGTCCCTACCATTGAAGAATTCCTGCAACATGCTCTGCACCTTCGGAATGCGCGTCGATCCACCCACCAGCAATATCTCGTGGATGTCAGCCTTGTCCAACTTCGCATCACTCAATGTTGTCTTCACCTTATCCATCGTCTGACTGAAGAGGTCCATGCACAACTGCTCAAACTCGGCTCGTGTGAGGGTCTTGCAGAAATCGACCTCATCAAACAACGATTCTACCACTACCTTTGTGGACGCGGCCGAGCTCAACATCCTCTTTGCCGTCTCACACGCCTTTCTCAGACGGTGGATTGCTCTCTTGTTAGTGGTCAAGTCCTTACCCTTGTGCTCTTGCTTGATCATTTCCACAAAGTGATCCACTAGTCGAGAATTGATGTCCTCACCTCCCAGGTGTGTGTCACCACCAACCGCCTTCACCTCAAATTCTCTGTTCTTTATAGACAGGATGGACACGTCGAAAGTGCCACCTCCCCAATCAAAGATGAGCACATTGCGTTGCCTGTCGCTCGTCCTGTCCATGCCGTAAGCTATGGCAGCCGCTGTTGGCTCATTGAGGAGACGCAGAACATTTAAACCGGCGATTTTTGCTGCGTCTATTGTGGCATTTCGTTGGCTGTCGTTGAAGTACGCTGGCACAGTGACCACTGCATCTGTGACCTCCTCGCCCAAGTACGCCTCCGCCGTCTCCTTCATCTTCGACAACACCATGGCCGAGATCTGCTCTGCGACAAATTGCTTTGTCTTACCACAATGCTGCACTTCAATTTTTGGCTTCCCTTCCGAATTGATAACTTTGAAGGGCCAGTGCTTCATATCACTCTGCACCACCTTATCGTCAAAACGGCGCCCCATCAGTCGCTTCACATCGAACACTGTATTGGCAAGGTTCATAGCGGCCTGGTTGATTGCAGCCTCACCGATGAGGCGTTCCTCA
>NW_020170539.1:1913-3254 GCF_000524195.1 Echinococcus granulosus | reverse complement strand
CGACAAAATTGAACTGCTCGAGACTGTGCTATTGAAGTGCGTTTCCCTACACACCAAGGTATCAGCCTCACAGTGGAATTTGTACCGGACATCTGGTAACGCCATGATCTGTCAGCATGGCCAACATTAATGGTGGCAAGCAATTTGTGTGGGACAACCCACCACTTAGTTGGTAACCCCTTTGCTGTTTTACTATTCAATGGAGAAACGGTAAATCTTGCCACCCAACAGGTCCCTTGCATTCAGAACCGTCAGCCTGAAGAGCCTACACCACGTGTATTTTAAAGCGACACTCGTACTTACTCCGAAGGCACCTTCAACAGGCGTGACCCACACTATAAGCTTATGACAACACCCCTTGCTGAACTGACTGTGGCGTCCACATGAAAAACATGGAGTGAAGTGATTGCTGACATGATCTTCGAAATCATCACAGACTACTGCCAAGTGACAAAAAAGTGTTTATACCAGCGCGCTGAGGTGGATGTGGGTGAGTAAATGAATATCAAAGTGGGTGGACGAATGCCCCAATGAACACTGATGCACGATGTTGTCAAAAGACACAGCGAGTTACAATGAACAAGGGGTTGTGGTCAGGGTTAAGTAAGGACATCAAGAATTTTGCAAAGGCGTGTCCGACAGGGTCGACTAAAAGGAGGCGATTTGATGTGTGAAGCTCTCCATTTCACCCATCATAGCCGCATGATCACGAACGGGATTTCACCGTTGCCATTAGAGGCTGCACTCGCTCTCAAACTGTTTGCGCTTTCTTTCGTATTCCTCCTTTGTGGCCTGTTTCTCCGTGTCCGTCCACTTGATCATCTCCTCACACTTCGCAAGTAACTTTTTTCGGTTCTTCCCTGATATCTTCTGCTTTACCTCCTCTTTCTCCAATTTTCTTTTAGTGCTGTAGATGCAGTCCAATAGCGCATTCATCGCTGCCACCCTACTCCTCTCCTTCTTATCCTCCTGCTTGAACTTCTCCGCCTCAGCCAGCATTAGCTTTGCCTCCTCCTCAGACAGGTGACCCTTGTACTTAGTGATAGTGATGCTGTTCTGCTTCCCAGTAGACTTTTCCACTGACGACACATGAAGAATGCCATTTTCGTCAATTTCAAAGGTATCTTCAAACTTAATCTCACCACGCGGCTTTGCTGGGAAACCCTTTACCAAAAACTCGCCCAAAAAGTAGTTGTCTTTGGCCATCGCACGTTCACCCTCAAAAATACTGGTGAGCACACTTGTTTGATTATCGCTAGCTGTTTGGGAACTGCATGTCTGCTTTGTCGGAATTCGTGTATTTCGCTTTATCACCGTCACCATTGCACCATAGGAATCCTT
>NW_020170539.1:0-1813 GCF_000524195.1 Echinococcus granulosus | reverse complement strand
GTAGGAATCCTGGCCATGCTACACAGTTGCGTTACTCTTTGAGGTTCCAGGTGTATCTTCTCTCAGGGTAGTGATTCCATTCGTAGAAGGTACAAAGGATGGTGTTTCTAGCCACAGTCGAGAAATATCGCTTTAGGAAGCGTCTGCATGGAATACAATTGAAATGAGTCGGTACTTCAACCACTAATTGCATTTGGTATTGTTTGCAACACTTCTTCAAAAGTCAAATTGCCAGCTTCGGTGTGTCGAGTAGAAAAGTGTAGAGTGGTAGGAATGCATTTGCTGAGGTAGAGACCTGCAATGTCGCTCTGGGTTGGTGTAGTGCTCATTGGGAAAGGTATGAGGTGAAACGTGGTGTTTCTGAATAGGATGCTCTTTCTACCGTCATCGGTCACCCGCCCCACTTCATGTTGCTATGCCTCTTTCATCCACATTACACAGAATATGTTGTGCCTCAAATTGATGATAGTATTTTACAAATTGAAACGGCAGGAACATCACCTTTTGCAAGGGCACATGCTGTGACAGTCACGTCAAGTAACTTTCTCCCAGATGGTGACCCTCTTTCGCAAATGTAGTAATTGCCACATCTATACCGTGCTGTCAAGCGTGGAGGTGCATACCATGCACTTCCGTACATCTTGAAGGCATTCACGCCTGCCTCGTGTGTGCCAGCGGGTTTGCAACGCCGTGCCAAATAGACACCGATCAGCGTACCACCTCTCCGCGATTGATGCACCCTCATGGCAGTTTCACCTCGCTTCCTTCCCGTGCGATGCGTCCTGGTGAAGACACTTCTCCAACATGGTCTTGTCACAATAAAATGCCGTAGCAGAGCATGGGATTCTCGTGTCACGTGCACACCTTCCATTTCAACTGTGCTAGGAATAGCTACACCTTACTTTCTACTACCATGCTACCATTGTTGACATTTTTCCTCCACCCTCTTTTACGTCTTCCACTACACTTTGTTTTCTAGCCGTTGCAGAGCAAGTAAAGAAATACTCGCACACAGACACAGACCTAACATTCACCTACATAATCATATTTGTAATTATTAATTGAAAAGCGAAGTGGAGGACGGGACCCGTTGCATTTGAAAGATGCACCTATTGGGATGTAGTCATTGTTTAGGAGATGAGGGTCGCCATTTTACTACAGCCTTAACAATAGGTGATGAAGTAGTTTCTCTGTGTGTGCTGCATTGCTCGTCATCCCCTTCGACTACTTGCCACCACCCCTTATGTGATTGGCGGAGCATAGAGCACAAGACTAAGCGCCGTTATCAAAGAGATGAAGATAAAAATTTGACTTAGAGGCTTGTGGTGATAAAATGCCTTCGCACAACACAATTGCTGCACACTGTTTTTGAGGGCGCCTTCGTCACACCCGATTTGATTGGAGCAACTTAAAGGCAGATAAGAGGTGCGAGTGGGTGCCATATGACTAGCTTCTTGATTGGCTACACAGATCCACCCATCTGAATTCCTCACGCCAGCAGTCACCGTAGCCAGAGTAGAGCACATAGGAGGCACCACGTAAAATTCACAAGACATCTCATTGTGACAGCAGAATGGTCACATACATTAAAAGATAACACATGTGATTTGAAGAGCGGGAAAATTTGCCTGTTGACATAATGCCAACCTGTAGCAATTCCACAAGCAATGGACGAAAGTGATTCGTAGGGAAGTGAGTGCCTAGCTCGTTGAAATGTAGCACATTTAGTTAATAAGACCCAAAGCTCGAAACTGGTTGCAGTTTTAAAGGTTGCATGGAACGGGTTTGAAATAAATGCAGAACCACGCCCTTC
>NW_020170540.1:166442-173144 GCF_000524195.1 Echinococcus granulosus | reverse complement strand
GCTGAAGGCGGGGAAAAAACGTGCCATCCCCATTAGTTTACTGGAAAGGGGATTACAAAGTATACCAACAGCAAAAAACTTGCACCACTGGGAGAAATCGCGATTTAGTAACCGACAGTCAGATCTAAATTTTGTCTGTCATTAAATTTTATGCCATCGGTGGTGGCCGAATAACATGAACCTCTATGTGCAAGGTGGTATCCAAGCCATTTAAACGATAGTGAAGATAGAATGGATTTGCATGGTCAGTCTCGCTTTGCTCTCAGATTGACATTTCCTTTGGAGTTTCAGAAATCGGTCATCCCAACCCTCGAGTGTGCCACTTTGTATCACAACGAATTTTGAGGAGAGAAGATTGATGTCCTGAATAATTTTTTGCCTGTTAAAAAAAATTACTCGAAATTGATGTTGCTGCTGAGGTCTTAGTTGAAGTCGAATTGGGGTTAGAAGAGCAATGCGATTCATTGGACTTGGGGGTGAGAATTCCTCCTCAACGCTGATATGATCCATCTGTTAACATCATCGCTCGCAAACAGTGGTGTTTGGTTATTTTTTCGCCTCCTAGATACCATTACTTCCAAACTCTGGGTGTTTCGAAGTCTTATGGAATAGAATATTGTAAGGCAATTCAAATTGTTTAATTTAATAGTTATCATGGGCAATCAGATCAGTGGATTCTGGTCTCCTTCTCGTCTTTTACAGAGCATACATTGTAACTCTGTATCTCTACCCTGGTTTCTTTTTTGACACTTCAAATTTTATAAAACTCTTTCCTTTTCAAAGCCAAGTCATCGACCAGAATGTCTCATCTTCCACCTAAAAGGAGCAAAGTAGGCATGTAAATTCTTGTTGATTAAAGGCATCGAAGTAAACCCTTTAGGGTTTGAACTTTCGGGAAGAAGGATATTTTGGATTTGTAGGTCAACTTCTCGAGCTAGTGACTCTCCTGTTATTTACTGTGAAAACCATTGGGGTTTTATCGAATGTCCTGTCAAATTAAATCAGAGGTGAAGAACCAAATAAACGCTCCTGTGCTCCATAACTGTCAAGTCCAGAGCTGTTTTTGCTTCCTCAGAAGCCCAGTAAACTGTGGGGGAGACTTATAACTTCTAGCACTACCGGTGCAGATTTTCTTGGCAGTCCGACATTTAAATTTGTTTCCCCTCCATGAAGGTAAAGACTCAGCACATCAAGGCAGGTGTAGCATAAATGTTTTGTCCTGCTAGATTGCCATGGTTTGCCCTTCCAAAGGAATTACAAGCCAGATTGCAAGAAAGGAAGGGCTTTTATTATTCCGCCTTTCATGCTCAAGGCCGTAGCTAGACATCCAGATTGCTCAGCTCTCTTTACTTCGGTGCGTCGATGTCCCACTGCTGAAGAAGGCACCTCATTCCTTCACCTCCGCTCAACCTCCCTTCAGTAAAATTACACAAAGAAAAGAATGGTACCCCTCTTTCAAAGAGGGATACAAACAATTTGTGCTGAGATTTTAACAATTTAGTGACTACCGGTATTTGTCAGAGCTACGAAATTTGAAGCAATTCATTAGTTTTTTTTAAAAATCCTGCACTTAAATCTAACAGCAACCACCGACCATGATTTGTACAGTTCTTTGTGTATCTGCGCTGTCGTTGCCTACAAAAATAATCTGTTTGTTTGGCTATGAATTGAACCAGATAATACCTTGCCCTCGTTGGGTAGCACACTGCCCATGTTTTGGTTCAATTCACTTGTTTTTGCTTCTTGAAATTCCTGACTTGATTTGAAGGGATCAGTAGACTTTACTAACTTCTTATCTGCTTTTTCATGCATAACGAGGAAGATCATACACTGGCATTCTTGCTTTGTTTACTACCTGAAGGCCAATCATTTACACCCTAGATTCGGCTCCTCGATGTTACTTGAACTCCTCTGAGAAAACATCTTTCTCGAAAGTAATCAGAACCAATAAATTGGAACGGAAGGAGGAAGGGAGAGAGGCACTGTAGTAGCCGCATCAGCAACATTAGCAAACTATTGAAGAATTAATGCTGCCGTGAATGACTGCTTACCATTCACCAAATTCCCACCTTGAATACTTCTCTAAGTGAGTATTACCACCGCCTTCGGGAATTTGTGCTGGTAATATGATGACAGGTAAGATAAAATGAAAGTTTAGGCACAAAATAAGACATGAAAAAAGAGGTGGCTGAGAGGATTTTTGCTGCCAATGGCAAAGCCTTGTATGAAAGCAGAATCTAAACCACCTTCAGTCGTGACGCATGTAGAGCTTTGGATTGCAGAGATGATTACCTTGACAAAAGGTGTTTTTGACTTTGGCAAAGACAAATTATATTTTGGAAAAACGTGGAGTTGAAAGAAAGGATTAGGGTGAAGGCTATACTTCCTGCTAAAATCAGGGAATGGGACTTACCTGTGTGTATATTATTTGTAGTATTTTACTTTAAAATGATTTTTTTTTGGACAGTATTTTGATCTTCTAACCTTTGGTATCAATATATGTAGTCATCTTAAAATTTTCACCCTATCACCAAAACTTAGTAAAAACACCATAAAAGAGTATGTTAGATTTAAAAGTGCTTTGCGCATGCTTTTGCTGGATTGCGTCTGTCCATACAATTCTGAGAGTTTAGGTTATTTTTGATTTAGCTGACTAGTCTCTCAAGGATGAATTACAATTGCACATATCTAGCCAACTCAATTTTGACAGCATCTTGATCAGTAACATCACTCTCGTGGATCTGTCACTCCTAATGTATATGTAATTAGGCCCAGCAGGATACCAAATTAAAAAATCCAGATCCTGAAATTTTGCTTTGTTATTTCTAAAATGCATTTATAAAACTATCCTGTCTAACAAACACAGCAGGTGCTGATCAAACTTAGTGGCTGCCAATTTAACAAAATTGCTTTTTCTGGTTTTATTAGTGGCTGTATACGTAAAATATATCTGTGCAACCTTTTCTTCTCTGATGAACTATCGCTGAATCATACCACGCAGAGCATCCTCATTTGATTGGTGGTCCTGTACAAACTTGGCTGCAATTGGTTGGAATCGCATCAATCAAATTGGGGAAAATTAGATGGGGGCGAAACGATTAGTTAAAGGTTCTCTGTTTATCGTTCCAGTGGTCATATTTGATGATGGACATCTTGATTGTGCGAAGTACAAGGTCTGCAAAATTGGCGAATTAGCACCAACGTTCGTGAATGATCAATCATTAATACGGTGCCTGCTCAGCGATTTCTTTGCAACAGACAAATATTATTTCATTGAAAATGGCACGCTGAAGGCGGGGAAAAAACGTGCCATCCCCATTAGTTTACTGGAAAGGGGATTACAAAGTATACCAACAGCAAAAAACTTGCACCACTGGGAGAAATCGCGATTTAGTAACCGACAGTCAGATCTAAATTTTGTCTGTCATTAAATTTTATGCCATCGGTGGTGGCCGAATAACATGAACCTCTATGTGCAAGGTGGTATCCAAGCCATTTAAACGATAGTGAAGATAGAATGGATTTGCATGGTCAGTCTCGCTTTGCTCTCAGATTGACATTTCCTTTGGAGTTTCAGAAATCGGTCATCCCAACCCTCGAGTGTGCCACTTTGTATCACAACGAATTTTGAGGAGAGAAGATTGATGTCCTGAATAATTTTTTGCCTGTTAAAAAAAATTACTCGAAATTGATGTTGCTGCTGAGGTCTTAGTTGAAGTCGAATTGGGGTTAGAAGAGCAATGCGATTCATTGGACTTGGGGGTGAGAATTCCTCCTCAACGCTGATATGATCCATCTGTTAACATCATCGCTCGCAAACAGTGGTGTTTGGTTATTTTTTCGCCTCCTAGATACCATTACTTCCAAACTCTGGGTGTTTCGAAGTCTTATGGAATAGAATATTGTAAGGCAATTCAAATTGTTTAATTTAATAGTTATCATGGGCAATCAGATCAGTGGATTCTGGTCTCCTTCTCGTCTTTTACAGAGCATACATTGTAACTCTGTATCTCTACCCTGGTTTCTTTTTTGACACTTCAAATTTTATAAAACTCTTTCCTTTTCAAAGCCAAGTCATCGACCAGAATGTCTCATCTTCCACCTAAAAGGAGCAAAGTAGGCATGTAAATTCTTGTTGATTAAAGGCATCGAAGTAAACCCTTTAGGGTTTGAACTTTCGGGAAGAAGGATATTTTGGATTTGTAGGTCAACTTCTCGAGCTAGTGACTCTCCTGTTATTTACTGTGAAAACCATTGGGGTTTTATCGAATGTCCTGTCAAATTAAATCAGAGGTGAAGAACCAAATAAACGCTCCTGTGCTCCATAACTGTCAAGTCCAGAGCTGTTTTTGCTTCCTCAGAAGCCCAGTAAACTGTGGGGGAGACTTATAACTTCTAGCACTACCGGTGCAGATTTTCTTGGCAGTCCGACATTTAAATTTGTTTCCCCTCCATGAAGGTAAAGACTCAGCACATCAAGGCAGGTGTAGCATAAATGTTTTGTCCTGCTAGATTGCCATGGTTTGCCCTTCCAAAGGAATTACAAGCCAGATTGCAAGAAAGGAAGGGCTTTTATTATTCCGCCTTTCATGCTCAAGGCCGTAGCTAGACATCCAGATTGCTCAGCTCTCTTTACTTCGGTGCGTCGATGTCCCACTGCTGAAGAAGGCACCTCATTCCTTCACCTCCGCTCAACCTCCCTTCAGTAAAATTACACAAAGAAAAGAATGGTACCCCTCTTTCAAAGAGGGATACAAACAATTTGTGCTGAGATTTTAACAATTTAGTGACTACCGGTATTTGTCAGAGCTACGAAATTTGAAGCAATTCATTAGTTTTTTTTAAAAATCCTGCACTTAAATCTAACAGCAACCACCGACCATGATTTGTACAGTTCTTTGTGTATCTGCGCTGTCGTTGCCTACAAAAATAATCTGTTTGTTTGGCTATGAATTGAACCAGATAATACCTTGCCCTCGTTGGGTAGCACACTGCCCATGTTTTGGTTCAATTCACTTGTTTTTGCTTCTTGAAATTCCTGACTTGATTTGAAGGGATCAGTAGACTTTACTAACTTCTTATCTGCTTTTTCATGCATAACGAGGAAGATCATACACTGGCATTCTTGCTTTGTTTACTACCTGAAGGCCAATCATTTACACCCTAGATTCGGCTCCTCGATGTTACTTGAACTCCTCTGAGAAAACATCTTTCTCGAAAGTAATCAGAACCAATAAATTGGAACGGAAGGAGGAAGGGAGAGAGGCACTGTAGTAGCCGCATCAGCAACATTAGCAAACTATTGAAGAATTAATGCTGCCGTGAATGACTGCTTACCATTCACCAAATTCCCACCTTGAATACTTCTCTAAGTGAGTATTACCACCGCCTTCGGGAATTTGTGCTGGTAATATGATGACAGGTAAGATAAAATGAAAGTTTAGGCACAAAATAAGACATGAAAAAAGAGGTGGCTGAGAGGATTTTTGCTGCCAATGGCAAAGCCTTGTATGAAAGCAGAATCTAAACCACCTTCAGTCGTGACGCATGTAGAGCTTTGGATTGCAGAGATGATTACCTTGACAAAAGGTGTTTTTGACTTTGGCAAAGACAAATTATATTTTGGAAAAACGTGGAGTTGAAAGAAAGGATTAGGGTGAAGGCTATACTTCCTGCTAAAATCAGGGAATGGGACTTACCTGTGTGTATATTATTTGTAGTATTTTACTTTAAAATGATTTTTTTTTGGACAGTATTTTGATCTTCTAACCTTTGGTATCAATATATGTAGTCATCTTAAAATTTTCACCCTATCACCAAAACTTAGTAAAAACACCATAAAAGAGTATGTTAGATTTAAAAGTGCTTTGCGCATGCTTTTGCTGGATTGCGTCTGTCCATACAATTCTGAGAGTTTAGGTTATTTTTGATTTAGCTGACTAGTCTCTCAAGGATGAATTACAATTGCACATATCTAGCCAACTCAATTTTGACAGCATCTTGATCAGTAACATCACTCTCGTGGATCTGTCACTCCTAATGTATATGTAATTAGGCCCAGCAGGATACCAAATTAAAAAATCCAGATCCTGAAATTTTGCTTTGTTATTTCTAAAATGCATTTATAAAACTATCCTGTCTAACAAACACAGCAGGTGCTGATCAAACTTAGTGGCTGCCAATTTAACAAAATTGCTTTTTCTGGTTTTATTAGTGGCTGTATACGTAAAATATATCTGTGCAACCTTTTCTTCTCTGATGAACTATCGCTGAATCATACCACGCAGAGCATCCTCATTTGATTGGTGGTCCTGTACAAACTTGGCTGCAATTGGTTGGAATCGCATCAATCAAATTGGGGAAAATTAGATGGGGGCGAAACGATTAGTTAAAGGTTCTCTGTTTATCGTTCCAGTGGTCATATTTGATGATGGACATCTTGATTGTGCGAAGTACAAGGTCTGCAAAATTGGCGAATTAGCACCAACGTTCGTGAATGATCAATCATTAATACGGTGCCTGCTCAGCGATTTCTTTGCAACAGACAAATATTATTTCATTGAAAATGGCACTCAATTTCGCTATTGTTATTTAATTAATCAAGGTGCAACTAAATAGCAGATGCACCCTTTTTGCCTATTTTAGAATTGCATAATCGTTGTAGATCTGTACCGTGAAGAGGCACAAGTAGTTTCACCTGCA
>NW_020170540.1:153128-166342 GCF_000524195.1 Echinococcus granulosus | reverse complement strand
AAGCACAGGTTTCAACTTTTCTGGTCTCCATATCTTCATTAATGTACAGATTTCGAACGACTGGATGTCTTTCTGACGAATTTTCTCATCTTTTGCTACGCGCAAAACTTAATGCTTTTGATAAAAACTTGCTACACCAGGGCATGCTTCCAGGCGGCAGTGCGGTTGAACTGGCGACTGACCAGAATTGATGGTTCTCGTTTCTAAATTGTGTCAAACTTGAGCAAAAAGCCACCCGAATCCAAATGTTGCTTATACGAGGGTAAACTTGTTTGGGCAAAAGCGTCCCCACTCATTTGGCCATTTGTTTATCTGCCCATCAGAGTATATTTTTTTGTGATTTCAAATTTAGATAAGGCTCATGTTACAGTTAAGTCGAAATGGTGGGCGACTTAAGCCATCAGTTTGGGAGTGCAGTATTTAGCATTGATTTCAAAAATAAAAAGTGATGCTTTAAGTATCACCCATAATAAACTTATTCAGAGCTCCGGTTTCAGACGACTTATAAGAAGACGCTGATTAGTGGATGACATAGGGCGCTGCGTGAAATGAGAAGTGACCAAGCACCACACTTTAGTGCGGCGTTGGCATTTGTAATCACCTCGGCGATAGTGTTGTCCAAATGAACAGACTGGTGTAATTCCGTGGCCTGTTGCGTGCCTGTGCAACGTCTACACGTGGTCCACGAGAAGTGTCAGGACCACACGGCCCACAATACGTAATGAAGTAAATTATCTTGAAAGCACGAGTAATGCCTCTCCCATTGAAGCAGGAGTTAAATGCCCAAAAATCCTTTGCCCGCATTTGTCCCACAGTAAATTTCCTGGCACTAACCATTCCTCTGTATTGTCTACATTAGTGAGGATCTCAGTCTGTTTGGTTTGCTGATCAAAAGATTTTCCAAAGTTAATTTCAGTGAATTGGTTCGGGGGAGAATGAGCACGAAAAATTTGCCCTCCTGTTCAGTCATCCAGTTAAGTATCCAAATTTAATTTGCTATCAAAAATGTGTGTTCAAATCTGCCACCTGCATCGGCAAATAAATAATCAGAATTGTTGAATAAATTGTGTGGGAGACGAGGTTTCCATAAGTGTGTGCGATGGAGGTGACTTCAACAGCTGATTACTTTTTACCTGCTTAGAAGCTGTAGGTTGTGGACTCAATAAAAGCACCTTAAAGTCTAAAGGAGCTGCCACTATGGAAAGCCATATCCGATTTAGGGCCAATTCATTCAGTTTAAATCGTGATATGACAGCAAAACACATGCTTAGTGTATGCTACAAAGCTCAGCTGTAAGATGTTTGCACTTCCCAATCCTTAGCATTATTTCTTCAAAGTGTCAACTGTCAACTTCCTGGCAGAAAAGCACCTCAAAATAGCACTTTTGCATTTCAAGTGGAACAAGTAGAACCGAAGGGATTTAAAGATGGCATTAAAAATGAGGTAGCAACAGTAACATTTGACCGCAGAGACCTCAGCCAGGAAGTGAACATGGATTGTAATAGTGACTGCCTCAACAAATACCTTCATACTTAAGGGGGCCTTCTGTAGTCTTCATCACATGCGCAAGCCATGGTATTTTCGCTTGACGGGTTGTCGACATTTCAGATGCCATTGTTTTTTCTCCTACAGAAGGCATCTGGCAGGCAGCTTTACCCTTTCAGGAGTGACTGTCTTCAAAATTCGACACTGACAAGTTGGTTTACGAATGCATCCCCACAAAGCTACTTCCGCTTTGTGTCCTATGCTTGTTTTATGGCATTCTAACAAATTACTTCATTTATTTGGTTCCTTTATGGTGAATGCTTGTTTTCATTCTCCATTTCCTAATGCTACCCAAATTTTTTGCAAAAAAGAAGATTCGTTTGTCGTTATCACAGAACCATCTACGCGCAAAAGCCACCGACTTCTGGCTTCCTTGTGCATCTCAGTTTCATATGGCTTTTAAAGCCAAGTTCAAGGCTTTTGCGCATCATGACTTGGAATTAGGGCTGAGTAAGGGAGTGGTGAGATCTACACTGCTGCCTCCCTGTCAGAAGCCAACATAATCGCCTGCTACTTCGCTCTTACCTGTCTTCTGCTCAATCATGAATTCCCTTTATTAAATGAGTGAATGAGATCCTTAGAATTTATGGCATAAGAAAGGCTAAGTGCCAACGGAAGATTTGGAAAGGTGGGAAATGTAGCCGTTGAAGCAATAGCAACTGCAAGTCCAAATTCTCAGTTTTTGTCAACACAACAAAAGCCGGATGTGCTAGCTTTGCTTTTGGAAGAGATCTAGTCGCTCAGGGATGGCAGTCAAGCGTGTCTTCAACTACCTCAGCCTCTAATGTCAACTGTACATCCCACCCATTCTGTTTATTCCATCCAACATGCGATCATGTGATTGTCAATGCTTACATGTAAAGAAGGTGGTAGCTGTGAGATAGGGAAGGAGATATATTTCGGGAATAATAAAGGGATGAGGCAGTACTACCCTCATTCCCGTTGATCGTAATCAAAGTGCAAACCATCCTACGAAGCACTTTTGCGGTGGGAGGTCTTGAGTTTTGTTGTCGTGGAGGAAAAGGGCTTGCCTCCCTTGGATTTGTCATTAATGTCATCGAAAGAACTGCTATGGCGGCAACGGGAATGAAGCAAGCGGAAAGCCATGATGCGAAGAGGGAAAAATAAATGATTAATTGAAATTTATGCCATTGCTTTACGCATCGTAGCCATTTCGAATACCGTGGTAACATTTGCGCCAATGCTAGGAAGGAAGGAATGACATGCTCCACATTTGTTCAGAGGCGATACACACTTTTGTTTTCAGTGTCAGTTGTGCATCCCTTCTACTCCATTGAAATAGACCACTAAGCCTTGCTAGCTCTCATTGTTTTGGTTCACTGGCTTTGAAATGCCAAATGTTGACTGATGGTCCACAATGAGCGCATTCTCCACGAAACCCACCACTCGTAGCGAAAGTTAGTTTCGGATGGTGAGCAGCATCACACAATTCTTATTCTACCTTCGTCTATTTTACCATCCCATTATTGCTTTTACACTGTCTAGCCATCTGGTGGGGCAATTTTCGGTTTTCAGACACTTGGAATGGAAGTAGGTTTATTCAGAATTTAAATATTCCCACGTCACGGTTACAGGCACTATCAGTGCAGATTTTACACGAATTTTAAAAGCCACTGCGGTTTTTGACGTTAATGAGAACACTGACAGACTGCATATTGTGGTCGTCAAAATTAAAGCGGCTCCAAATGCTCTTCTGCTGTGGGTTCTAAACGATTCATTTATCAGCATCGCCGAAACTGAAATTCCCATCCCTATGCTGTGGATCATGGCAGCAGTGACATTTATAAAACGTCGTTGCATCCACGAGTCAGGGGCTACCCATTTGATAATTGTACAGAAGAGCAGATAGACAAGTGAAAGATGCGGCATGAATGACATGCCATATCGTCAAGGCGGAAACTGGAAGCGCCGAAATCGGAATGTCCACGTGGTTGCACATACCGCTTGAAGGAATAACTTGTTGGCTACAAATGAATGTTACTGGGTCATTAATTCGAACCCACTCCTTTTCCACGTGAAATGTAACTTCTCCTGCGCGATGAGCCTTTAAAATCAGAATATGCTGGGAGGTTGTCTCACTAATCCCTCACCTAATGCATGGTCATGTAGAAGAGCACCCTCTCACCGCCCATGTGCATATTCATACCTCATCAGCTGCCAAATCGTAGGTCTCAAGTCTTCCACATCATGTGCTCCATTTTGGGAGTAATCTTACTGAAGTGAGGGGTTTGCTTCATTTATTACTGGGTTGTGCTTTCAGTAGCCACTTCATGGTTTTACAAAACCGTGAGATTAAACAGCTTAAGAGTCGGCTATCACATTTCATTCCTTCTCCGTAGGGACTTAAGTTTAGGTGTTTCCAGTTGATCCAACATTTTACAGACTTACTTGGCAAGCCTGTAAACCATAAGTAACACTGTTACGAAATTTTCAATTTCAGGTAAACTCAGACAAACTGAAAACTGGAAAAGCTGCTTTACATATGCTTCGTCTTTAATCATATTTGCTCCAAGTTGAGCGAAATTTTCTGCCAGTACCTCCTTGATATAGTCTATTTCCGGCATGAACTGCATTTGAAGTTGCCAAATCCATGGTCTCTTCCCGCTTTCAAACTGACAGGCTGTCACCCGTTCGATGAAATTTTGACAGCTCCCTTACCATGCCTTTGTATGTTAGACGTGCAAGGTGCTACTTGCTTAGTATGAACTCCATAGAGTCGGGGCAACAAACGAAGGTATTGCCGAATAGCACTGGCATCTTTAACTAATCCAGTCGTGAGGGAGTCATCCCCTCTATTACAAATTTTCTCTCCTGTGCATAGGTGGGGCTCACTTGACTAAAATTAAAAACATCCTTTTCATGAAAAAATTTATATTTTTTAGGCATTTATGTAGTGCTTTATGTGTAGGTTCTCCGTGCATTGCAAATGAAAACTCGTTCGAAATTCCCGATTCAAGTACCATCTGCACGCCGCTGAGTGGAACAAAGCAAGAAAGCGACTTGTTGTGGAATGGCTTTGAAAAAATCCCGAAAGGTGCCACACTTATCTCCTACTCGTTTGCTAATCCCACTTGCACAAGTCATTTGGTCGGTGGCTATACTACTTAATCAGCTGAAAGCTTGCAAATTATACTAACCGTCTATGGTAGTAGTTACTTTGAATTTCCCAATAGATTCGAGGTGAGTAACTTTGCCCAAGCAAGTACTGAGAGGGAAATAATTTTCACTCATGCACAGACTTCCACCCAGAATAGCCACACGTCTTATTTGCTTCACTCAAAACTACATTTAGTGGTTTAAGTCAATTAAGGGAAAGAAATAACAAATTCCTCTGTCCCCAGTAAATCCACTGCTTTCCACCAGATCAAAGACAGTCCCTTTCTATATTGGAATCCCCAAATTTCTCCGATTAGGGGTATTCTGCAAAATCGAAGCAATTTCAAGGAGAGGTAAGTGGAGATGTGGAGGAGAATGTACCAATTCCATAGCATATATGTACAAGTGGGTGTGAAATGATGGCATGAAGTAGTCTTCTTCCATCCTAGAATGTAGGCACGATTTCCAGGCTATTGGTAGGCAAATGGACTAGGTCTTCCTTCCAGTTAGAAATGGAATCTAAAATTTAGTAAGCAGAGAGCAACTTGCAGTTATGCAAAAATTACAAGTGCGGAATGTGAATGGGTGTGTTTTATTCTGCCGGTAACCCACACGCATTCCACACACAATTCACCATTCGGTGGTCTGCCCAACTGCTGATCTGCTTTTTTAGGCACCTCAAATTCAAACTTCTATTCATCACCAATCCTGTGTCAATCTACCTATCTTTAGATCAGTCCGTTATCACCCTTAAATCATTTCAGTGTGCAATTGGAGGTTAATTTTTGCATCCATGGCTACACCATCCCTCCTCGTGTCCTTCTATTCAGTCGCCCTGCAAGCTAGCTGCTATCCCTTTACTTGACCTTAATCTCCTCCATCTGTCTAGTCACTTGTTCATATGTATTTTTAGAGCTGTGCATATTGCACCTCAATCTTTCCTAAAATTATCAAACCACTTCGGATTTGAGCTTTATTTTCTCGTCATCTGTGTCTGTTTCAAACACCTTCATACATAATCTTTACACCTATTCATTCATTCTCTTGAATGACTTGTTAAAAGGTCGTGGTTGCAGCCCATTGTATGCTGCCACCCTTTCCTTCTACACAAATTTATCTTCCAATCAAACCACCGCGTTCACCCAATTGGGAATTATCCATCCACTCGTTCTTTCTTCCATCTATGCACCCATCTCTCCCTTCGAGCCGCCTAGCACTTATGTACCCATGCTTTAGTGGAAAAAACTGGCATAGCAGACAAATTTGGCCTTTAAAATTGATCTTGTGCCAAAGCCGTAGTTCTGAGGTGGGTAATGGCTGCGGACAATGATAAAGCTTACACTGGCCATATGTTTGATTAGTTAAATAGCCACCCTAAAAGTAGCCAATGGAGGTATGAACTCACATTCGGCTTGTTTAGTGCGTTCTCACTGGCTCTTCGGATGTTCGGAATCACACCGAAAATATTCAGTTTGGCCTACAATAACCAAATGAACAAAGACTTGAGGCAACAGCTTTTTAGGAGGTGAAGGCGCGCAGTTGTAACCGACAACGAAGTTAAGGGGAAAACAAAGTTCTAGAGATGTGTCAAGCCTCCACTCCCACTTCACTACTTAAATAAACCAAGCTGGATATTTTGCTAAAAATGTGGTTTATAATGTCGCACTCCATGAGAAACCGGAACTCAACGAAAATGACTCCCATTTTTACCTCAATCGCTTTTAGCCGATTATGGCCATGAGCCAACCTGTCGCCTACTAACTCGACTGGTATTCGGCTTATCAAATCGGCAGATCGTTCGCCTTTTAATGAGGAAACGACATTAAGTGAGCGATTATGGGGTGTCTGGAAGTGAGGTGGTTACACGCTGTTTCGGCGAGGAAAGACTGGTCAGGGACGGCCAATCTAATTACCAAGACAGATGATGGAGTTACCTGAAGTGCAAAAGGATGGATGTAGAACAAAATTAAAGCAGTATCAAGAGGCTCTTAGAGCAAGGTTTTAATTCGTTTCTCAGCTGCACCATTTTCCATCAATTAGGGAACGCATAATTGCATTCGCAGTAAGAGGATTTCGTCTTCTGATTACATTTGCGTCTAGTCGCTTAATCGCGTCTTCATCTTGAGGCATTTCGAGCTTGTAAAGAAAAGAAATAAAAATCCAAGTTATTGGAATCTCAACACTTTATAAATGCACAAATAATATCATGAAGCCACTTGATACCTGTTTTAACCATACATGACTACACACGAATGAGACGGGAAAATGCGATGTCTGAAACTTTGATTTGCAATATGGCAGATAATCGAGAGTGAAGAAACGATGATCCAACCAAGGCTACACCAAGCAACCAGACATTTAAAATAAGAAAATTGACAAAGGAGTAGAAAAGTGGTCTTTGGAATACAGTGGTTCAGCAATCTTCTTGCCAAACATGTCGGAAATTGACAGTGAGAAAAACACTTTTATGGGTGAGGAGGAACGTCGTGAAGGAAGGGTTTTCAAACCCAACTGACTGGTCTCTGAACAAGCAAAATCCAACTACTCAACAAAGCTGAGTTTAAATTCCATTTTTGTGGCTAGAAATCACCAGACCCGATCGAGAGCTCACCACCTTTAAAAGGCGGGTGTAAGCACCACATTGAATACCTGTTATGACTTCCCACTTTACAAACCAGTGATAAACTGGATAAGTCAAAATGTTCCTGCCATTTACTTCCTATTTTAAGTGAGGTTTGAGTATATTTAAGGAGAAAAGCCACATAATTAGACAAACGGGAGGGCATTTCGGCTATCTCAGAGTGAAACCAGGGTGTTGTCACCGCACCGAATAACCGCGAAATGTGTGTGTCCTCTCCAACCCTCGCGCAGTAATCGAAAAAGTCACTCCTGCAACTTAAAAGTGTAAACAACAAATTATTTGTGAAAGCGGATGGGAGATACCAAGTTGAATGCTCATTTGGTGGGTATCCCTTGATTCGACTGTTCCACTAACTGCAAACGACTCACGATCTCCTTCGCTTACCAAGCATTTGATGCCTCTAAGAGCAATTGATTTTATGATTAATTCAACAACCAATTTTAGCTAAAATTAGGCAAGTAAGGGACCGGAAACTGCCTTCCAACAATCGTGCCATCTCAATAGGTGTCTAGACAATCACATATTTCTCAAAGGAGTCACTTTACTTGTTTGAATTTCTGTAAGCACAACTCCTATATCGACAACTGAATGGGGCATTTTGACAACTAGTAGAACTGAAGCACGACAAAATCAGATTAGGTGTAAAAGACCTCAATTCTGAAAAGTGGCCTGTAATCGTGTCGTTTCACTTTGATGAGTCTGTTGAACTGCCGGATAATTAAACAACCCGTGTTCAACCTGTCCACTTGCCCGTCACAAGTAGTTTGAGAGAGGAATGAGAAGTTGACGTATTCTCACAAGAACTAAACCGTTCTTTTTATCCTCTGAGCAGAGTAGTTTATATGCTCTCACCGCACTTTAACCACGGGAGCACCTCAGCCACCATCATCCTCATATGGATTCAAATGAGGAAAGGTCTTCTCTTCTCATTTGTTCTATTACGTCTTCGAAGGTGATACTGATAGCTACATTGGCGGCAGTAGTAAACAACTGCGAGATACCAAATTTACTCGTGCTTGCGGCTAGACAGCAGCAGAAGGCAGCTGACGCACTCCATTCCTGTATTCTTTAGGAAGCAAAATTGGCAAGTAAAGTGACCTTACACTCGACAGTTGTGATAACCTTTGTCTTGAGAAGGTAGACGAATAAAAGGCAAAATGACGGTTAGGGAATAGTAGAATGCTATTGGATGCCGTGAGGAGGAATGGACACCAAATACTCTCCATGTAGTGATGAAACGGCGCATCCTGGGTCACCATTTTGACGTCACGGTTCACAACCTCTCAGCACCTCTGTGTGCCTTCAGAATCGACCTGAAGTGCTCCAAAGGACTTTGAGAATACACCACACATCCTGTTTCGAAAAAGTCGACTTTATAAGACACACGTGTCCTGCCCTCGTCTTACTCCTAAAGCCTTTTAACTATCCTTGCTAAAGACTCGATGGCCTCCAAGATCACGCACTTAAGCAGCAATTCACATTTATTTTAAGGGCGAAAAATGAAATAGCGTCATCCTGAGGACATCAACAATACGTCAGCAAGCTCAGCCTGACTAGGATTGTATAAAACAACTAATCATATTCAACCCGGAACCTAGAGAGGGCAAGAACATGTTAAGATTTTTAACTAGATATCACAACTCTAGAAAACGCTGAGATCCATCACTTTATCAGCTAGAATTTATCACTGTGAGCAGTTTCATATGGGTTTGCCTGCAGACCTCCAACGACAGCAGTGTTGATTACCTGTCTCTCGGTACGGCTTGTTGCTACAACTCCCCGCAGGTGGCTCGATCTTGTGATATGTGCCCGATTGTCAACAAGCATGCAGTACAAAGCAGAAGGGCACTCTACTCTATCGGTATGGCGTTCCGTTTTGCTTTGGTCCATTGCCCTCTAAAGCTAAACCATCACTTCATAAACTAAGGGATAAACGGATTTGTCAGGTGTGATTCGGGCATGTTCAAGGTCAACTCGCTTTCAAGGTTGCAAAAACTTCGCATATAATACCTGTAGCATTGGATGAGGTGAGTAATCAGGAGTTTATACCGAGACAGGATTTTAGTAGGCAATTTGGCGAGAGTGGTGAGCAAAACAGCAATGGGTGCATCAAGATAAGGGAGGAAGACTCCCTACTTGACATCATGCAGAATTGCGTATCGCCATGGACACGCTGACATTGCTGAAAACTGAAGCATCCAAAGCGTTCTGCAGTCAGACACTACTTAATTATTAGAAGATGTTGCCTTGGAAGACAGGCAGATCGGTGGCGCATGCATCTACGGATGTCAGAAAGAAGGATTCAGATAGGTAGAAGACCGAGATTCTTTGCTTCGTTAGCGTTATTATACCAATTGTTTTGGACAGTTTGCTGGGAAATAGGCCAAGTTGAGTTAGGGAATGGATTCGTTACTACATTATTGGCTGCCGCCAATCATCCAAGGCACCTGTCAGCCAATATTTTTGAGGTATAAACCACGGCGTGCTTCGCATTTTCCGTTATTGAGCCCTTACCGACACACAGCTCAGGTGAAAGCGAGTAATCCTCTTTATTAGAAGTCGGGGTGGTCAAATAGTCAAGAAGTTATGTTCTTGCAGTGCAGTACGCAACTTTACATAGCTGCATGGCTTGCATGATCACATGCAAAATGGAATGGGCAAGTGGGATTTGAAATTGTTGGCTACTAGGGGCAAACGCTGCGTACAAGTGGGGTTCGAAGCTAGCCAGTATTTCGTGGGGAAAGGATTGGGGGGATTTGACTTTTAACCTGCCTTTGCAATCAACCAAATTCAGCCCAACGGTAATTCCATATCAGCCTTCAGCTGTAGTTGTTTCTCTGTGCTCAACAAAAAGAATTTGCTTCTAGTAACAAATCTACTGGCTGCTTTCATCTGTAATGAGGGGTCTTTTCGAAATACACTAATCAAAGTAACGTGAGAACAGGGAGACAATTTGCTGTGCAAGTGCTAAGAAATCCCACAGTACTGCAGTCTTGACTACAGGAGCAGTGACTCGAAGGGACAACGCCTTCAATCAAGTCGGATTGATATTGAACAAAAAACTAGCTTTACAGACATAACCCAACTGAGCTAGTAATTCTTAGTAGAAGCATCGCTTCTTGACTGCGGCTAGATTTGACTTGATGACATAATCTACAAACTTCCTTGCTGAGGTTGAAACCAGCCATTTGAGTATCTCCTTCCCACATAGTGCCGAAAAGTATCTTCCAGCTTTATGTGAACTATAGACTTTGCCACCAGAACATTTCCTCGTCATCAAATTCGTCAACTATCATAAGTCCGTATTAGCAGTGAAGGGGGTTTCGGATAGGGCAACTTGCGCACATCTTAGTAACTACATCATCCTGCAATGCACTGGCCACAACACACCCGACTAACATTCCAAAACGATAAAATGCAAGCGCATACTGCAGATTTTCCTAGACTCTCGCTGGATGTCTGTGCGGACATCTGCTGCTTTGACGTTGGCAGTGGTGATGAGGAAAGCATCTCGGTGACCGAGCGAAGGTCAATGGCAGAGCGTCGGCGATTTTTGTCGGGCAGACCGAAAGGTCCTTCACACACCGTAACAGTGAGGAGGTTCGAATTGGAGAGCAGGTGTTGTGTGGAGGAGGAATTCTTAAAACCTCCCTCTGATGGCATGGTAGAGGCAGAAGTGACACGGTGTGGTGTGAGATAGAAGCTGTCGTTGCTGTGGTTGTCGTCTTCGTCGAGGGTGAAATGGGACCGGACTTCTGGTGTGGCACACTCCGAGGATCCGCTTAGTAACTGTGCAAATCAAGATGGCTTTAAATGCAGACAACAGACATGAAACAACCCACCCTGAAGTCCGCCAAATGACACGTTAATGCATGCGTTTAGCCATTCCAGCCCGGAAAATTGAATAATCCATAAAAGTGACGATGCCTAAACAGATGATTCAAGTGGTTAGAAACAACAAAAGTTGATTCTACTCAAACTTCATTCGGGAACATTCAGTTGCCAAATGTCTTACAGTAAGCTTTCATTCAAAAGAAAAAGGAATCCCCCGATTCTTCGTTAGCAATGGTAAGTGATTTATGATTTGTACATTTATTTACGAATGTCTTCTTTATCGTGACCTCCTCGTTCAACACCCCCCTACCATTCAGTAAATGCTGTCTACGGAAGTCATGCAGACGGGAGATTTACAAATATATGGTTAATCTGACATCTGCAATTTGGTGTCATCTTTGTAGATCACTGAATAATACCTCTTTTTATGTCAGAAGCTAAAAAAATCAAATCATAAAAACATTTTAAAAGGAATTTTGACGGCACAGAATTGGGCGAGTTCATCTACATACCGATGTGGCTACAAGTGCCAACTGCCAGGTCGGTGATTTATTATTGTAGAATGCAGGAAAAAAGTCTAGTGCAGGTGGTCTAATTACATCCACCAGGTTGCTAGAAAGCTGACACACATGTATTTATGTATGCATCAGTCTCCTATCAGGCCGTCGTTTTATTTAAAAGTAGAATAAACCTAGCGGACGTGATTTGGGGATGTTTGCTTCGCAAGCTGAGGCTGACTACGACAGAGTCCCTTAGACTAGTGTCATTTCCGCAAATACTTAAGCTCTAAATCCTTGTTAAATTTTAAGGTCTTTAGATGTATTAAAGCCTGACATATCGTGGATGTCAAGGAGACAATCGCCAAGACTGCGGTGTATCACCACCTAAGTGTTTAGTAAAGATTCTCCTCTAAACGTATTAAAAACTTTAGAATGACCCCTCCACATTCACTAAGTATAGACTATCAGGGAGCTAAATTTATTCTAGCAGTGGTTAAGCTTCGTTTCTTGACTGGACTGGAGCCAAACGTTAGTGGAGGAATTTTACTCGACCCGTGCTATCAGATGAGCGGCAAAAGCAAAGAGCTTAAATTTATGTTTGGAATAAAAGTAACAGCTCTTGAAAAGCACAGAATGGGTCAAACCCCAAAGACTTTATTTGGTTTGTAAACTGGGAGTGAACGACGGGCAACTGCACGAATAAATATGATCAAATGCCAATTTGTGCCACCATCATTAGGGGAAAATTTGAATGCGCTCAATCAAAAAGCATTCCCCTTTGAGTAAACATTTGCTATGGAAAATGTAGAGGATGTTTCCGTCGAGCTATAATTTTATCACAAATTTCTCTAATTGTGCCGTTTATGGCGATTGACTTTTTATTTAATCTTTGTTCAGAGTAATGCCCATGTAATGGGCAAAAAGTCATTTATATGCAACTACTTCAGTCTCCTCCTTGCTGAGCGCTTCTGTCAACTTGTCAGTGACTTTTTTGAGCAATTTTTGTAGGTAGAAAGAGGGAGGCGAAGGTACTCACCGGAAGGATGATGTTCCCGCTGCCCCGTCTTTGAATGCATCTGGGAGCACTGGGATAAGTGAATACTTCTAGAAACAGAACAAAACAAAATAAGCATTTTTTAGGGGACTAGTAAGGTTTTGCTAACTTGATTACTTCTGGTGATTAATGGTACCTCTCCGGAAATAATTGGCAAGTTATCCGTGTGAGGGGCTGCCTGTCAAACAGGTGTCTTGCATTTTACTCTTAATGTTATCGCATCATTAAAAGTTAATTTTTCGATTAATAAACTAGTTCCTGACACTAAATTATTAACAAATAAGATTTTTTGTTAGGGACTTTTCTGACAAGTATATATTATCTTGGAATGATGTAAATCCGCTGTATTTCATTCGCTTCAGCTGCGGTGAGTAATAACCCATCCGAGTAGGGAATAGTCATTAGCTATTTAAGACTATAAAATAAACTGCACACATAACTGGAAGCCTGAAAGATCCTCCTATCCCTAAGGTCGTTTTTCGACAAGGATAACCCCTTTTCTATGCAGCAATTCTCTGATTTT
>NW_020170540.1:146563-153028 GCF_000524195.1 Echinococcus granulosus | reverse complement strand
CTGCGCAAAATATCATCCATCGCCTCTACCACGGTTAGATGGGTTTGGCATGACCCCGGAGTCGGGGCGACATCAAATCCCACGGATCTTCCTAAATCCTAATATTAGTGGGTTCGGTTCATCTTTTACATGTACAAAAGAGTAATTCTTAAGTTTATAAAACTGTAGGGGAGAAATTCCGTTTTTATATATTTTTTGCAGCTCCCAACTTTCCTAATTTTGTGAGCATAATACAACTCGTTTTCATTTATTCAGCTGGTAATAAAATCAGCGAAATTTATTTTTATTATTCTGAAACTCCACAAGTCGAAAAGGAGGAAACCTTATTTAACAAACAATCCTTTCTGCAAAAGAATACCATTTATAGTCTTGTAGATGGACGGGAAAATCTGACATTCCTTGATGGGGTCAGGTGTGGCGCAGGAAATGTTTAATCAAGTGTCCTACATTATGTGAACTTGGCTGCTGATGTTTTCATTGAAAACAAATGATTAATGAAGAAGAATCCGATTCGCAAATTAGTGCTGGAGGCGATGGCAGCACTTTAATGTCTAGCGGGTATTTCGTTTGACTAAAAACCCCAAATAGTGCGCTTTTTGCCAAAAAAAGAAGCGTCCTGATTTTACGTTAGCGGAATGCCCTATTATGGGGCTTAGAAGACCTTCTTTGTAGGTTTGTGAAAAGCACTGCCACTGGAATAGCTCCTCAAAGGGTTGCTGAATTCAAAAGTAAATGAATAGTCACAAAATGTGTGTATTTTAAAAGCACTGGTCTGTGAGAATTGTCACATCGTAGATTCGGGGTGTCGTTAATACAACTTTTAAGGTCTGAAATAAAAGCCAAATTATTTCTTGCCTTCAATTCTTTTGTGGAAGAAAATAAAGGGAAGGGAAGAACTCAGTCTTCTTTATTGCGCCAAAGGAAGTTGAATATTCGTACCTTTGACTTAGTGAATCGAATAGCCATTCTTGATGGGAAAGCTAATGCATTCAGGTCACACCTAAAACTGCATGATGGTGACAGATGGCTAATCGCCTTTAAATGAGTACAAAACATCTTTTTTCCACACCCAGATGTTAAATGCTCTCTCAAAACGAATTTATGACGGAAGCAGACAAAACGTGACATCGACATTAATTTACTGGAAAGGC
The DNA here is from genome assembly GCF_000524195.1 of Echinococcus granulosus. Classification (NCBI taxonomy): domain Eukaryota; kingdom Metazoa; phylum Platyhelminthes; class Cestoda; order Cyclophyllidea; family Taeniidae; genus Echinococcus; species Echinococcus granulosus. The sequence continues at coordinate 151,877 of NW_020170540.1, read as the reverse complement.
GATTACAAAGCTTACTTGCAGTGATTGAAATCTTGGTTGTACCGGTGGGAGAAATGGCAAATCAAAGTAGACAGTTAAGATTAGATTTGTTAAGTCGTTGGGTTATATGCTCCCGGTGGTGACTGCACTATACGGACCTCCGGGTGCGGGGTATTACCACATTTAATTGAACCACAGTGAAGTAGCTATGAATTCAAATGCTCTGTCTCACATTGCATCCACCTTTGCATTCGCTTTTAGGCTTCGAAATCTGGTCATACCAGCCTTCAGCAGTGCAGCCCTAGATCACAGTGGATTTGAATTTGAAACACAACTTGAGATGCTAAATCATCTTTTGCATGTTTGGGATTTCTATTGTTGTTGGCGTTGGGGTGGAGTCGACTCGAAGTTGGGGAAGCAAGGAGATAGATTTGACTCTAAATAAGCATTCCTCATCAAATCTGTTGCGATTTATCTGACGACTTTTTTTCTTCAAAAAGAGTGCACCATTTTGCCTGTGTTCATCATTTGAGTTTTGGCCCCCTGGTTACCATGAATTCCAAAATCTGGGTGCTCGAAACCCTACCAAAGAAATTCATTTTATGGCAGTCCAATGTGTTTAATCGAATGATCATCGCAGATAATCAGATCATTGGATTTTGATCTCCTTCTTGTCCTCCACAGAACAGTCCCACGCATTGCAAATCTTCTTTATCTACAAAGGTGACTTTTTTACTACCTCAAATTTTTAAATATCTTTCCCTTTTCCGAAACACGTTTTAGACCAATTTTTCCCTTGTTCCACCTAAAGAGTAAGTGAGAGGCATATAAATCTGTGGTGCCTGAAGGCATTTGAGGAGATTGTGTAAAGCTTTGCTCCTTGGAAAGAGAGATGCCTGTAATGAGGATTAAGTTCTTCTATTCCTTCAATTAGCAATTTCCCGCCATTAGTGAGTAGCAACCGGCGATTGAGATCCATTTTTCTTTCCCCAAGATCTCATTAATTCCTAAGGGAAGAGTTTCGACACACATCAAGACCTCTGTAGACTAACTTGGCACTCTGGCGTACCGATTTGTCTTCCACCGATGAGGGCGAAGACCCGGCGTATTACAGCAGATATAGCGTAGCTCTCTTTTCCGGTTAGTTTTACGTGTAAAAGGCCGACATTTTTTTCGCCTCTCCTGAGTGTAGTCGCTGCTGGAGACAGTGGGAGGGTTCTGCACCGGTCACCTCACTGTGTCAATTTCCCATCACTAGAGAGGGACCCTCATTCCTTCATGGGTGCCTAACCTTCAACTAGTAGTCTTACAGAGCATGTAACAGTACATCACCTTTAAAGACGGTTACAAACGACATTTGCTGAGTTCTTCACCCCTTTGTGACTGCTCTCATATATCAGGTCAAACTATTTGAGCCCTGTGGTCAGGCTTGTCCGGTTACTACGGTTGGTCCAGTTCCCATATTTCTTAAAAGTCAAAAAGTGCTTAACAGACAACAAATTTTATTCTATGTTCTTAAAGAAGCGGTCATTTACTCCACGAATAACCAGACGCCCTTCTCGTCATTCCTGGAGATAATGCTCCTCCCTACTTAAGAGGCTGGCCCACGTTTGTCTCAAACTAAGAGATACGGTATTCCACAATTCAAGGGTGCGCAATTCATCTTTGTGTGTTATCATTGCATTCTTCAGTGGCTGAAGTACCATCGTTTACAGATGAGCCCTCTCTACTCGATGTTACACGGGCTCCTGTGAGGAAAACTTGTACCCAGGAAACAACTAGAACCAGTCATTTGGAATGGGAAGGAGAGAGAGTGAGGGACACTGAACCATTTTCATTCCTCGCACTTCCTCCATTCGTCCCACTCCATGTGATGATTGTCATATTTCGCACAGTCACATGCTTTAATGCGAAACAGAAAAAGCGGTATGAAGCAGAGGCGACCAGGGCTAGATTTGATTGCTTTCACCCAACAACAAAAATATCTTCCAAAAGTGAATGGGAGCATGGATCGCAAACAGAAACATCCTGTGTTTGTGTAATTTTTTTAAGAAAGCTACTAAAAGGCATTGGGTTTTTTTTAAAAAAAAAACAAAATATGTGAAAGCAAATTTTAGGTATGACCCACCCTTGCTCAATGCAGACTTTGATTGCCTGATCGCGTGGCTTCAACTCCTCCTTTTGGTTTGGTTGGAGGGGCAAAGTCTGACCACTGGGAGGGAGATTTGTCTCGTTGAGGTAGTTGAGGTACTCGTAGAGTGTCGACATGATGTACTTAAACTAGAAGCAAACAGAATTCAAATGCTTACCAGTGTTACTGAAGTGACTAGTAAGTAGCTTTCACAAGGCAGAAAGTGTCTTATGGTAGCAGAGGTGGTGCCTTGATAGACAACTACGCAAACGAAATAGCAAGACATATTTTGACCCAACCGATAGAGATGTTGAAGAGGGAAAGATGAGGAATATGAAGAGCAGTTGTTTATAAAAAGGCTTGATTCAGGGGAGATGAGGACCTTGGCATTGTGTGTGTACATTAATTCAACCGGGTAGTTTCAGCATCCAAACCACATCCTCTGTTTAATGTATCACTGAGCTTGGAGCCGCTTGCATACGGGTGCGATACGATGATAGATCAGCAATTGCGAGTCGCTCAAATTTTTCGATGAGGTATGGACAAGGCGGCGCGATTTCAAACTGCTCTCTTATTTGCATGGACGTAGTAAAGTGGATCTAGACTCGTGAACTACAGCTTCAAGCTGTCCAATTTGGGTCGTATAGACTTGGGCAGGCATTCAGAATGGAGAGGAATTGTTTCAGTTGTTATATTCCTGTATTATCAACATCCTTCAAACAGGGGCACAATGTTTCGGTAAAGAGGAAATTTTTACTTTCACGAATGAATTGAATTATATGGACTTGACTTCAATACAGACGCCTATTATTGACTCCGGTTCAAGATTTTGGGCCACTTAGGAAGGAAAGTTTTGATTCATCACTATTTTTACCATTTACATGGTTGCAGAGCACTTCGTTTCATTACAGAGCTCCCATTTACTGGTTTGTGAGACAACTCTCCATTTATTTCTGCTTCGCCTATGAAGGGCTCTAAAAAGGCGTCAATGACGGAAGGAAGCAGATACAGTAGAGAACGAAAATGCTGAGCTTGCCTACAATCTGGAAATAGTTTCTGTACCGATTTATATGGGTTGTTTTTATTTCGAGGTCAATTTTGGTTCCTCGCTGAACTTCACACTCTCATTCACTCCCTCCTGACCGGCCATCATCAAATGCAGGTGGACATTAGATGAGCTAAGAACTCCTGCAATGTCAACGCTATTCCAATACCATAAAGAGGCAAGATTAGAACCACTTGGTTTATCCGTCACTCCTCTTCTCGCTACTCTCTATCAGGCAACCAGCAGCCATATATGAGCACGTCGTCGGCAAATAAGGGCGTCCGCATTGAGGTGTCTGGGACCCGATTACTCAGGATGAAATCTTGGTGGGATTTAAACTCCTGCACATTAACAGAAAATGATGAAAATTGAAAGCTTTAATCCTTAAATTAAAGCTAGAATTCAGATAACTACCCAAAAAACAGGCTAGTCAACAGAGTGTTGCAAAAGGGTTTTAGTTTTTGGGTATTTTTTAGTTGGTAGCTATAACTACATGTATATCTTTACTTGGAGGTCCTTAAAGTGAATCGGACAGGTTTTTTAAACATCAAACGGATGTAAAGATACACTTTTTGTGTGGAGTGAGCAATTAGGACGGAAGGAGAGAAAGGGACTCCATAATCGAAGTGCTCGTGACGAAATAGCCTCATTTGTCTATGAAAACATTTTTAATGATAAATGATATTTGCAGCGAGCTCCACCAGAACAATCGTCGGCATTTAGTGAGGCAAGAAATGTTGACTTCGGCGGGCCAAACGCCCGCAAGATTACTTAAAATGTAAGAATGCACTTTGAGTGGAGTGAATGCCGGCAAGCGCGCTGAATTCGTTAGGACTTTTTAACCAACTAACCTACCCACCCTTTTGAATCAAATATTCATGTCATAATTTCTCAATTCTTGTAGTTGAAGTTGTCAAAATATGTTACAAGTGTTCAAGGTCTTCACTTGAACATTGTAATACCAATTTTAAGCATCGCTTATCCCTCGTCACCTCGAGAGAGGGCTGCTTGGATCAGTCGGTTTCAAGCGTTGGCACAGCAAAGCAGATTCTCCAACCACCAAATCTAAAAGACATTTTAACCCAATGCCCCTTATAGGTAAAGAAAAAGAAATACTTACAGGAACCACCAAAACTCCTCTATCGTGTTTGCAAAGCAAGGAAAAGGATTTGATCCGGATCTTTATTTCGACTTTAATGCAACTGAAGCAGCAAACTCAACTACTATCGTCTACTACTTGTCCTGATGTTTTCAATTTTATGGCAAAAATACAGATCAGCAATTCTGCTGACGGATATTTTTCTGACAAAAATAAGTCATTATCTGTATTTTGAGTGTCATACAAATATTTGCGGAAATGTGACACTTTTGATTTCGCCTTGAGGGCACGACCTTCCAGCTGTGCCTTTATCTCCCACCTCCTCTCCACGTCAATAATACGCCATTCTTCCAGAGGTGTCTGCTGCTCCGAGGTTGTTATCACCAGTAAGGGGTGACTAAATAGCAGGACAAATGGATTCCACGTCGAGGCACAAGAGAAACGGAGTACCTCCTATGAAGGGCTGAAACTGGATTTATTGCAACCCAAGAGTGTTCAACAACCTCAACAACCCGTCTTCCTTCCTTCCATTTCACTACGATGATCGGGTTTCAGCAGCTTCAACTCCATCTCCCGGATATTACTTAGTCGGGGGTTATAATAGCTTTCGTCCTCCTTCCTTCACTTGTTTGTAGGCAGGCAAGCACTACATAGTATGTAACACCATGCTGCTGTTGGCAATAATATCCGAGTCAGACATTCTTTGGTGTAGTCTCACCTTAAAGAGAACTCAATGTTCAAGATTCCCGCAGCCAAGAATTAGTCCTTATCCTACAACTACAGGCCCCTCTTGCTTCCCCGGATGTAAATCATAGTGTAATATTCTTTCATTAAACACGTCCTCCTCAAGGTTAATGTTTCATCAAAATAGCAAAGATGAAGATATACATTTTGATGGACTTAAATGAGTAAAATGCTACCAATTGATTGATGAGGTATTTCGGCCTCAAACGTACCCAAATCAACTGTTTCTATTCCACCTCAATATTTTCCCATCTTTTCAAGCCAAAAGCAAATAAGACAGGTCGTTAACCTTAGTTGTTAATCTTAAAACTAACTT
>NW_020170540.1:145458-146463 GCF_000524195.1 Echinococcus granulosus | reverse complement strand
CAAGTTAGAGGTTATTTAACTTGACGTTAAAGAATCTTGATTTCGATGGTAATATGTGACACCATGTTGTTGAAACGGCCAGCAAATTGATCGTGGAGAATGAGGGTTGCTGCTGCAGACTAGCGGAAATCTTGAGGAAAGTTAAGCCTGGGCTGTGAATTAAGTGTACGACCTAGAAGTTACTTCGTCTGCCCATCCAAAAAGCGTCTAACAAGAGTTTTACGAACTGCTAACAAGCACTAGACAGGAGCCTAGTTCGAGCATCTACGGCTGATCATCTTCCAGCCACACGTTTCTCAGGATGCCTCGATCTGAGGCTTGTGATGCACGAGAAGACCAAATTTTTGGACTCCAAAGGATATTTACGAATTTGTAACAGAGTTTTCTTTGCCCCTTTTCTGATTCGTCAGTTGCTACACATATCTACCCTTTAGGCCAAGCATCCACGGGGATTAAGTGATCCAATTCAGCTCAAAAAAAAGTTGGTTAAAGAAATGGTTCTCCTGTTGACCAACGTCCTTCAGAGGATACATTTTAGCCAACTAACCCATCCAAGCCTTCAACTGAACTCTTGAAATTTGCGGGTGCGTAAACAGAATGTTCTACTGGTGGAATGTCGCAAGAAATGTTGCATGCATTGGACATGAAAGGTGGATGTTAGCACTCATGGGATGTGAATGTACATTTACACAGGCTCTTCAGTCTCTGTGAGTCCTGCTGCCACCTTGGTGGCTTAAGGGTCTGTCCTTCTCCACAGCCTCCCATCTCCTCTTCACGCCCATATTCAGGCATTGTTCCAGAGGCACTACTTGATCCTACATTCCTATCACAAGATTTTGAAGACCGGATAACTGCATGCCAAACCCTATTGCGCCAAAACGCATCTCCTCTGAATGACTAAAAATGCATGCATCGCTGCAGATGATCTTCAACAACCTCGACTTTTAGCATCTAATCTACTTTTGCTATTCCACAATGATCAGGAATGAGCCGATTCAAGTTTCA
>NW_020170540.1:144270-145358 GCF_000524195.1 Echinococcus granulosus | reverse complement strand
GCAATTCTAAGGCCACTTGCAGGGCTTTCTTCAACACGACTGGGTGGATTATAGTAGGCAGCCAAGTACTACATAGCATGTGATACCACGCATCCTTCAGCACTGATTTCCGAGTCAGTCATCCTTCGGTGCAGTCTCCCCTGCTAAGGACTATATTCATGAGTCCGAATTAACTTTACAGTATTTGCAACGATAAATTGAAAGGACTTTCCTTGCCTCCTCCGATCATTCTTGATGACTGGCTAGATCTCGAGGAAGGACTAATTTGACCTAAAGTAGATAAGCTATCTCAGGAGTATCAACGACTTTGGTCAAGAAGATAAGGGAAAGGAATGCCCCTACAGAATCCATACGAGTGCTCAACTAGGCAGAGCCTTTTATTCTCTTCCAGTTCTATGGCCGTATTCGCAGCATGGTCTGCTGCCTATGCTTTCGGACTTTTGAGCTTTCTCTGCAGCTAAAACAGTCCATGGTGTCATCCACAAGTCAAGAAATTTTCATGTAGCTGACATCTAACATAATTAATTCTCGATTCTCTAAAAAACGGATTGAATTACTTTACCGGCACCGATGTTGCTAGGAGACGCTTTCTAGTGCATTTTTACCATAGAATTCAAACAAGTGAAATTTCTCACCTTTATTTAACTACCGCCAAAAGATTGAGAGACGAAACTCACAAATGGATCCTCCTTTCTTTAATATTAAAATGAAGTATTCAAGTGTGCCGCGTCTACCATGGAGCTTACCCAGCACCACGTGCTCCAATTCATCACTCTCAAGAGCTACCATTAAATCGGGCCTCAGTGGTGAATTTACTTGTAGTTTACCAGTTTTTTAGCCTTGGTAACCTCGATCGCATCTTAAAACTCCCCAACTTTTTCAAATTGTAATGTCCATCATTGTGAAGTTATGAGCCCTTTATTTAAATTTGCGTGTTACGTTCGGTTAGGACCGCCCCTGATTGATGCTAAAATAGCACATCCCCTACTAAAGTGAGAGTTTTTATTCTCAAGGGGATGAGAAATTTTTTAAATTGCTATACGTTTACGCGAAAAATTAGACTATGAAGTAATTCTTGCCTCTGCATA
>NW_020170540.1:142839-144170 GCF_000524195.1 Echinococcus granulosus | reverse complement strand
AAAATAATAAGGACATTATAAATTAGCCCCAATAAAGGTGAAAACATCGGTTTCATCCACGCTTACCTCGCTAAACTGCCACTGCTTATTGAGGGTTTGCGGTAGCAGGCAGGGTAGAATCTCCATAGCAATCATCGAGGGTGAAAGGATTGTTCTGCGCTCGTGGAGAATGGCTTTCAATAGGCCTGCCAAAAAGAGGGACTAACATAGATCTACAAAACTCATTCTATTCCATCCCAGTAATACCATTTTTATCTGAACCTCCACTTATTCATCGGTAGCTACCTTTTAATCCACTGCAAGTTCGGTGCGTCTTTCTAAACTCTCTTTCCTCAAAGGAGAAGAATGTTTAAAATGGTTTATTTTCTTCTCCTATTTGTTAATTTAAATGTAATACATGCGAGAATGGCGGGGAAGGAATTTGACGAGGTGATAAGCAATAAAAGAGACCAGGCTTTTGCCGGTAGTGCGGATGCATGGCTCATGAATAATGAAGAGGTGCACCTCGTGACCCGCGGGCGGCTTTGCATAGAATATGCATCTCACTTGCAGTTGCATTTCAAATCTCATAGACTAACGTTCTGATGTTTGTATTCTGGAGCGAATGATTATCTTTAAAAGCACTCACAATTATTAACCAAATTGTCCTAGTTCAACCGGCTTTCTCTAAAGAAATTTGTTCTTTTTAAGCTACATGATCATTTCGGTGTCACATGGCAGCATACTCTACCCATCTGTTGACAGAAGGGACAAGCAGAACTTACAGCACAGCGAGATGACTGGTTCGCCCTCGGAAAGGAAGAAGTCAAACTCGTTAAGGTAGCCGGGAATGAGACAGGATGCATCGCGGGCTGGGTAGGAGGCGCTTTGGCGGACAGCCCTTTCACTGCTTCCACCACCACAGACCCTTACGGTGTTGCCATTGGCAGCTTCGACCATTGACTGCAGAGCAAATGGAAGGAGGACGTTCTCCACTGTGGCTAGTGGGAGTTGAGGAAGAATGTTCGCCATGCATTGCACCGCCACTGATTGGATCTGCAAAGTGAGTACACTGGAAGCTGTCAATGCTGAATGGAGCCAAGTTAGCTTCAATGGAAATGGTCTCTTGTCAATCACCAACTCTTACCAATGTTGGTAAATAGCACTTTTAACTTTACGTTGATAGGCTAACCAATAGAACTATGGACAGTTATTAAGCATACAGAGCGTTGAACATCAACCTATCTTTCACAGAACAAATTCAAGCAAAATATAACAGAGCAATGGCGCAGAATACGCATGATGAAAGATTTTCGGTGCTTAAACGCCTAGTAGTAAATTTCCACCAGATG
>NW_020170540.1:134011-142739 GCF_000524195.1 Echinococcus granulosus | reverse complement strand
CCAAAATCAAAAATAGTAAGTTTTAACTGTCTGATGAGGTGGAATTGCAGTAAGGAGACATTTAAAATGTGACGAAAACTACTTCCCTAAGGAGGCTTTCTAGCTCGACTGTAAGAGTGACCTAATCACCAAGACCTGTTAATAAATAGAAAGTTATTTCAAAGGAAATGTCACCACTGTGAACTCGTGCTCTAGTGGGTCTTGCGATTTACGCAAACTAGTCCATCTTGTGAGTTCTTTTGACAAAAGGAAGTTTGTTAGTGTAATATTTGAATTGCTCGCTGAATTCCTCGGCATGGTCACGTGTCCACTTACGGCTCCACCATTTAACTTTCTCTTGGTGACATAGTCTCCCATTCATGCCAGTGGTCACCTGCCCTTCTGTACGCCCCTAATGCACATTATAGCCTAGCATTATGTCGCCTTTCAGCTTCAAGAATGTCATGGCGTGCTATATTATTAACAGCAAAATGCAAACTCGATAATAAAAGACAAGTACCTCGGTTCTTATTCTTGAATGCTGCTCCTTAAAGTGATGGTGGGGAAGCTCATGCTGCGGATGGATGAATTAATGACAAGCCCTGGCAAGAGGGCTGAATGTAACGTCCTCCTAAGGCAAATACCCATCCCATATTTTGCAGAAATGCTATTAACAACTGAAGCGACGCTAGCCGTAGACCATCTGGAGAAGTTCCTTGCTGAGCTGTAGACGGCACCTCTCTACTAGCTAGATAGAACCCAGGTAGACATGGATGGGCAGTACCGCAGTACAGGCAAAGTGGAAGGGAGGAACAGATCCAAGACTAATTTCAACCATGTCCTTTAAATAATGACCATGCTTTTGACACAGTGCTCTTGCGACTAGCGGTGGACATACAAGATGCCAGTACGTTCCCTCTTCCCGCGGAGCAGTTGCCAAACGGGACCAAATTTTAGATCAAATGGGTTTGTCAAGAGAGATCGGTGAAGTCATAGCCAGACATCTTCTCAGTCGCATAGTAATTAGATAACTGACGCGGTCGTTTTGTGGGTGTTCCTTTTCCAACACTAAATACGCTGCGGTTGTCGACGGGGATGACCATCGGGAGCGCTGGAGAAGCTACTTAACTCTTGGTTTCGGTAACGAGGGTACTTAAAGGTCCTGGCTATGCCAATAGCCTCTCAGATAAGGAATTTTGTGCAGAGTGAAAGGAAGTATTTTAAGAACTTCATGGTAGGCGTCGAATAGGATAGCTTTTTATTTTTCTCGTTCTCTGTCTAGAGCACTCAGAATGGTGGCAATTTATGGCCAAGCCCGAGGTCAGAAAGACGTATACCCCAGTAGCCGATCTCGTGACATCCTACCGCGAATCCCGCTTTTCTTCTGATACATTATTATTCTTCTGTAAATATTCTTTTTCTCACCCAAAGATAGGCAGAGTGCATTGATCTCAAGACTTGGATCCAACAACAATGTTTCAAGTGGGGAATAGATGTCTCCTTATTGGTCTATTTAGGATAAAGTGACTGGAATCTTCAGCACTGTTCAAACCACTTTATTGATGTAAAATATTATTAAAAACTAATTCTTAACAAAACATGGGAGCCACAAATCGTGTAACTTGCCTGCGGTCGAGAGGCACTCTTTTTGAATGCATTAACGGCTTTATGAAGGCATTTCTCGTAGATTTCAACAGAGATGGGATATTCCACCAGTTTTGGGAGCGCCTCCATAGCGGCAGCCTTGAAAGAGATAAAAACCGCTTTTTTATTTTCCTTCTGGAAGCAACATTACCAACAACAGCCTTATTCGGATTGAGCCAGGAAGCATTCAACGCATCAATGAGGAAGAATAAAAAAGTTGAATGAAACCAACAGTTTTTTCGGTATTTACAGCCAATCTGGGAATTTCCTGTGGCATGATCACAAACAAAACTACCCAAATCTTAGCATTTTCTTTCAAAAACAACTTTTTTCTCGCAAAAGGCAACTCAGAAGAAGAGGACAAAATCGTCGAGATTTATTGCTGGGGTGTAGAATCGAGGATTCAAAACCCGAATCCTGTGGAGCTTATTATTAACGAAAGACTGTGTTGTCCGACCGATGGTTAGGTCCCCACAACGTCTTCATTCATTTGGGGATATCTTGCAATATGACATTTTTATTGCTTTCACAAATCTAATGTGTTGGCCTGTCATTTTAAATTAGTCAACTCGACTTTGACATCAGAAATTGACAAGATGTAAAGAAATTGTTCCTGACGTGAATTATTGAGACCTCCATTTAAATGGCCTCTGCCTTACAGAAGATTTGATTTCTTCTTCCACGATGTACAGTGGATACGCATCAATGAGACGGAGGTTTATACGCACTTCTGAGCGAAGGCGTACAATTTGTCCGATTTGATGCATCCTCAATTAAGTGTCAGTTCGCCTTCCCTTTGCCTTGGAATGTCCACAATCATTGTTACATAAGAGAGGCACTTTACGTCTCCACTTTTTAAAGAAAGTGACAGTAAACAGTCCAAAAAGTTCGATGCAGAGGTGTATGCGATATCTGCATGAAAATTTTTACTTGTTGAATGGAATCTAAATAGGTGCAGCTGGGCAGCATTGAGACAAAAAACAAAGTGGCAGAGAGAAATTGAGGCTAAATCTCATTTCCATGAAACTAGCAGATAAATCCCGTCCCTTATTAAATGACTCTGCCTTTAAGCCGAAGCTCTTTTGACTGGCGATACACATACGTGATGCACAACTCCTTTTCTTCCCTAATACATGTTACAAATGAAAAGAGAATCCAGCATAAGTGGTGTCAGCAAGGTGCATCAGTGACATTTTAGTCAGATAGCACCTTAGCTACAAGCAAATTCACCAACTAGCGCAATTGGCTGGTGGGTGTTTTCTTAGGGCACCGATTACTTTGTGGCGGCGACGTGAGGGTTTGAACAAGAGGAGGACCGAAGACGACACCCAATAGGGGTGGGACCTATGCAATACTTTAGTTGTTTACTTAACTGTTTATCTTGGTTTCGCGGGCACTCGGAGCTCCGCCCTTGTTCCTCTGCTCGACGGTATGGCCTCCTAATCACGATATTTGTCCGCATGTATTTTTTCGATTTTAACAATAAATTTTCTGTTTTAAAATTATGTCGACTTTCGTCGTCAGGACTGACTCAGGGTACCACACGTACTGCCTGCAATCTTGTTTTTCCCTCAGAAGGCCCTCGTCTGATTGTAAAATGGTTCAGAGATAATGGGAGCGCTTGTTATTCTTATCCGGTGCGTATTCTTGCAGACTATTCAAGTCAAATGTAACGAACTGTCAGACTAGTCACCTATTGCATGGAAACAGACAAACCTCATGCGTGCCTCAGGCCTTATGAATCATTTACAGCTTACACATAACAAAGACAAAACAGAGGCTCAATTTTGTGGCCAAAACTTGAAATGGAAAGCTAAAAAAGACTAAATATGGCTTGTGATACATCAGTCTAACGTCATGAAGCCTATGCGATAATCTACGTGAGTCGAAGTGTTTGGTCAAAAGTTTCCTTGCTGGAAACCATATTTCCTTTCGTGAGTACTGGCAATATCAAGAAAATTCCACAAAACAGCGTACGCGTCTGCGATTGTTTGGCAAGACGGAATCGTAGAGGTAAAAAGCTTTTCATCAAAAAGTTTGTGAAAAACAAATGGGCGCTTCCTGTTCGCCTTTGCAGTCCCCCTAAAAATAGTATCTTTTTTCAGTAGGAGACTTCAACAACTTTTTGCATCACCTGCACACCTTCCCTGAGGGACTAAAAGTCGGAGAGTTTGGCTGTTAAGCCCAACATCTCTTCCATGGACAATTTCAGTTGGAAACCGAGGAGCACAGTCTTCCTCATTAGCTAGAGCGGCTAGACCAGAGGCAAAATGCGATGTGATGCGTGAATTAACACCTGTCAGTTGTAGATCCCATGATAATGGCAAATGAAGGGAAATATTTGAGGGTATGGGAACTTACAAGGGCTTCGAGGTTACGCGAATTCAAGCAGAAGGTAACGAGAGGTAAAATGAAGTCCTTTACCTCGGCTGGAGTGAGGAATCGTGCAAAGTACTTGGAGAATCGCAAAAGAGATGCCTTTACCTAGAAAGGACATTTTTGGCCATTATATAGAATGCTAATGTTCTCTAATCGTTTAATGCATCCCCCAAACTATTTATGAGAAATAATTTTAAGAAAGTCAAGACATTCAGCCCAAAATGAAGTTTTGTTTCCTTTTTTTTGCCTTAATAAAGTGAAATCTTGGCTATCCTATCCTGCCAAGGCCAATGATAGTGAGATTACATTCTTTCAAAAAGATGTCAGTTACTTTACAACTGAAATCTGGTAAAGGTGCTGCTGTCATCTGTAAGAAGTTTTTTCCTCCATGTATAAAGCACAAATAATAACAGAAAAAACCAACATTCTTGGCAGTTGTCAAGGCGGTTTATTTCACTGAGTCTACTCTTCTCCGCCAAGGCTTTCTCGACTCAGAAGTGGATGATGATAAATCCTCTGATTTAAATCTCCTAAGCCATCGTGCTTGTGACATCTCTGAGATAAACGCTGGTGCGTGTACTCACCAGCGTAAGAACTCTATAACTGATGAAAAGATTCTCTTCCAGAATTGAAAAGTAAAGTCTATTTATTTCAATCATCCTGCTGCAAGTAGAGAATCTCAGCTGCAGAACTGCCTACGATCATGCAATTCTAGACATACAAATTTTCAAATGGTGGCTCTGTCTCAATGGAGAGGAGGGGTTATCTGAGGGACCACGATGCTGCTATTCATCATCCCCACGCCTTTTTCGTGGATGGTCTTAATGCATCCCACGACGTTTATAGTGGGCAGCGTGGAAGATTCTGACACTTCGAACGTCAGATTAAAGTGTCTCCGTTCGTGAAGTCAAACGGATTCCGCAGTGGTTTTCATATAGCACCAATTTCATGCCATTCAAAATCACAGACTCTCATTCCTTGCCTATTATTAAAATCCAGCTGTTTGGTTAATCACTTGCCTAACAGGGCATTGTAGGTTTGCAGAGAAACAACGACTAGCCTACCGTCTGTGATTTCGATATTCCAGTTATCTACCATCACAAACATCTTTTTCATTGGCTGTATCTGGTAACATAAACACAGTTGAATGCATAGAGTGGAGGTGACTAACCTGCGCACCACTTGCATTCCGAAATAACCTCAAGACGACCTTGTGAATGAGATTGCGCGACCGCACGTCGACCGGCCTGCTGACGAGCAGTCGGGACATGAGGTAGGAGATGCATTGGGCGTTGTGCGGAGTGAAGGTCCAGGGACTTCGCCCGCTGCTGCTGTCCGATGGAACGTCGGGCAGTTTGTGACGCGAACTTGTCGAGTTAAGGTCGATCTCTTCCAGCAGTCCCGCCAGTGTGTTTAACAGGGAGAGTAGCCACTCCGGCTAAGGTGGAAATGTATGGTTTCTCGTATACACTAGCAACTAACGTAAAACTCTTCCAGCTTTAAAAATTGAGGCAAACTTGATTCACTGGAAAGGAAAGGAAGGAAGGAAATTTGAAGGACTTGTTTATTTAAGGGAGTAATGATCTGTTCTGCCAAAAATGTCTGATTTTTCTTATAAAGTCAACTTTTATAAGACATCATTTGGAACAGCTGAAATTTTTGGGCAAAGTTTTGTGTCTGGAAATCAAAATTTATATTACTGAGCCTAGAAAATCCATCCAGGTGTGTGTGTCATCACTATTTTGCTTCCGAAATAAAATGTCTCTTGTACACTAAGCTAAGTCATGCGAAAGTATGGCCCATTGCTTTATGTCAAATAACGACCAGTGAAGTAAGGATTTAGGGGGAATTTAAATGGGAAATCCCTTATAAAAGAGCAGCAAAGGGTGCTCTTTCGGTTCAAACATGATTTTTATGTAAACAGCACCCATCAGCAAGGAAAGGACTCACATTATTGCATTCATAGAAATCGTTTTTTTCTGTACAGCAACGCACACTAACAGGTGATGTGCGGAGGAAACCGAACAACGACTCAAGCGATTAAGGCGTGCCATCGCTCTTTACAGCTAGTCGAGATGTTCAAGGCCATGGAGTGACTCACGTATGACTGGACAGTCACGACCCACACCCTAGACACCCTCTGTGCTCATCAATCCGATCACATGACACGCGGGAAGCGCTCCAAGAAGACGGCATCTCTCCTGTCTTGCCTTATGACCGAGCTAGCTCCCTTAACGTATTTTCGCTACATGCTCTCTTAATTCCAACTTGGCCCATCGGGTGGGTAAAAAGGATCCATCTAGTAATTAAGCTTTGCTGCACTTTAGTGGCACAGTTAATGACCTCTTAGCTTTGCCTACAGTCGACCTTTTGTCTTACTTCAACCATTTAAGGGGATCTGTGATCTTCAAGAAAAACAAATGCTAACAACTTAAATACTGGTAGGGTTGTAATTCCGGCTAACTTTTTACCATCCGCACAACTGCGGAGAGAGTTTTACGTGTAGTTATCTGTGGAAATAAAGCGCCATAAAATTTTACGGATAATGCGAGGCTCCGAAGGGGATTTTATAATCCCCAATTAGGCAGATTAAAGGGCCTCATTTACGGTCTAATCCCCGTGGCTCTTTAAATAGTACATTAAAGTTGTGGATTGCGGGAGGAGACCATTTAGATGAAAAATTTAGTAACATCAACTGTTGAAATAAAGTTGAAAAGGGAAGCAGTGAGATCAGGGGCGCCTACTTTAAATGTCTAACGAGATGAATAAGGGGTGCATATTTTATGATCATAAACAGCAACCAAGACTTGAACATCAAAAGGGGGTCTCTAAATGAACCTCAAAGAAGTAGGAAGTTTTAAACACTTACGTCATCCCGATCATGATACACGTTGTCGCAGTTGACAATGAGAAAATGCTTGTCTTCTGCCGAGCTGTCAGAGTAATTGTACAGGATTTGCATAAACCTCTCCTCCGTGCTCATTTGGTGGTTCGCCTGAAAGCGCAAATGACACTAAAGGCTGGCCATGAGAGGGAGTTATCCCACCCCGTTGGCCCCAAGCGGTGTACTATTAACTGCATAAATAACCTTCTAGTTTTGGAATTCATTAAACTACCGTCTGAATACCAAAAGTTTTCTCTGACTTTAAGAGTAGTGAATCGAGGGAGAGGGATGATTTGTGATGTCTCTCAAGGACCTGATCTGAATAAATAGCCCTGTTTGGGCATTTTGCGGAAGTTTAAGTAAAGAAAGAACAAACTAACAGTTAAAGCGGTTCCCTCAAAAGTAGTTTAGGGCATTTTAAGCAGTTTCTCCAGTCGCATCTTCACTGTGCCTAAATTACTGGAAGCCCATAAGGCCTATCATTAAAAAAATTTTAGCTGTTTTTCAGACATTTAATGATTCCAACCGTGTGAAGTGGAGCGGAAATAGGTGTTCTTTTTCCATGGCTAAAGTGCCGTCATGCTTTGAGGTACTCTTATTGGGTCTGCAGCTTCTAAACAAGTGAAAAGCAACCAACTTTTAAATTTACCACACACCAATGGAGGTGCCTATTCAAGCAGATTTTTTGTCGTTTACTACTAATTGTTTGCAGATAGCGGAGGTTCATTAGACCATCGAACGTTGCTAGAGAATAAGGTTTAGATCCTTTTTTACTTAAATTCCTCTTTGAACCGGGTGACTAAATTTAGGGCATGGGAATGTCCTCAGTCACGAGTCAAAACGATGGAGAAGCTCACTGATGTGAACAACCCAAAGAGTGACTACTGAGTGGAGAGAAATTGGAAGCAGGCATACCCGCAAAATTACTGCTGAAGAGTTGTGATTAATTTTTTAGGAATTAAATTTCGACTTCTAAGAGAGGCATGTCATCCGTCCTTTCACATCACTTTACACCACTTCGCTTTTGTGGGTCATGTGATTTGGACACTGCGAATGCATCATGTATAGACGTGATACAAGTTTGACTAACTATACCACCACGAAATATGCCTGCAAATTCCACCAGTCTGGCAATTTTAGACAATATCATCCTTTCTAGAAGAGCATGTCAATCCCAACTCTCCACAAACCTTCACTCCTTGTATATTTCTTCTTTCAGATGGTACCCTAAGTCATCGGCAAATCAGGGCTTTTTATTAAGGAGTTACAAATCGGTGGCCTATTTAACTTGGGTACAGATGGCACGTGGATCACAGTCCATACCTATCGCGATACTCCAGAACCAACAGATTAACTGGGAATTTGTCCAGATTAAACCATAACGCGATCCTCATTTGAGAACGGAAGCATGTAAAGCAAACTCCGGCGGGTGAGTAAACATAAGGTCAAATGAATGTGGAAAGTTAAACCCAACTGTTTTGAAAAAAATAGGCAGTTGTCCAACGATACTTGTCTGTTTTGTTTGAGTCTAATCCGATGTGGAAATGAGGGCCAACCAATCCAGTCGCTTCCTAGTTATAATACATGGCTGCCTAAAAGCAACCTTTGAAGTGGGAAATGCTTTATCGAAAGTAACAGATTTTTGCCGGATGAAAAAGGGCGAGGAAATTCCTCCCAGAAAAATATCCACAGTGATGCGAAATCGGCGTGTTGCTGAGGGCATGAAGGCTTAAGCAGTTGTAACTTGAAGCAGACTTGCAAGTGTGCGAGTACTTCCAAAACCGTTAAGGAACTTGGCTTGCCTAGTTGTTATCGTTTTTAAGAATTGTATGCAGTTATGCG
>NW_020170540.1:131294-133911 GCF_000524195.1 Echinococcus granulosus | reverse complement strand
CAACAGTGACATGGGAGAGTAGACGTGGACTCAATGACTGATTTAGTAAGGAATAGGCAAATTGAAGCATTTTAGGGGGCAAAAGATCAGCAGTTCATGGTGAACACGTATTTTGAAAGGTTATACCTGTAAGGCGGTCATTTGAATAACTCGCCACTGGTGTTACACATATGTGATTCACCGATTTTTGAAGAGCAGTGAAACCTTTGAGTGCCTATGATGGCAGATTTTATCCCGTGAATGTGTAAAGGGACCACATCCAACCACCTCATTTCAAATGGAACAGTTAGGTAGAACAAATGGTGATTTTCTGCTTTGTGGCGGTTAAGAATACACGAAAATGAGAGGAATTCTAATGGCGCGAATTCTAAGGCCTGTATGCTTTGGTAAATGATGCAGTATTAGAGACATGCCCGTTCCTCCTTCAATTCGGAACGCGGTCTACTTACCGGGTTTAAGTGTCTCTAGTTAATGCGATTGACGGTCTGACTTTCGCACTCACTCGATTTCTGACTTCGGGCATAGCTCATCACTGGGGCTTATTGTAAAAGGAAAGGGATTGTGAAGGCCAGTCTGCAGTTTGAATGTACAGTGGAACAGGGCTGTGCTCAACATTACAGTTCCCTAAATTCAATTGAATCTGGTGCGATTCCACCTTGTCTGCTATATGACAGGAGTTTAACTCGATGTCGAGGCTATAAAGGTGTGGTAGCAAAACGCACCCTTCAAGAAAGCATTTAAATTACTAATCTAACTCTAGTGATGATTTACTCCAAGGTAGCATTACGGGCTACTATGAGCAGTGTGGATGACGATGTACAAAACCCCGAAAAGATTGAGAGGTGAGAGAAAGCATTCTAATGCTGACATTTGGAGTGAGCTAGGATTATGGCGCATGTGTACACGTCTGCCTGCTGGAGTGTTAGTGTTGAAGGACCTAAGTGGTTTCATTTTCTCTATTACCTTCATTCTTTCCATTCGTGTGCAATTCATACCAATTCGATTGCTCTCAACCTTGACATTCAAGGTGATGTCCACGTCGTATTGACCAATCAAAAGGAAATCAACGGGAGGGCTGTTCTATGTCTCTAGAATATTAAAGAAAAAGAACCAAATGGAAACCTCTGGAACTCCGAGACAGAAATATTTTTGATGAGAATGTAAGCAACTGTAGTTGGTACATGTATCACGATACCGGAAAACCACGCTATTCTCTATTAGATCAGGGGGTTAGTTTAAGACGGCTGCTCGCCTATTCGTTTCCACCTCATTTATATGAGAAGGTGGTGGCATCCTCTAAGCAGGTGGATATCACAAGTGTTTACAGATAATACTGGACTTCAAAATCCCTCAATCTGATGGTCACCTCTTTAACCCACTGAATAATGCACCACTTGTAAATTACTACCTGTGATGGGCAGTAATCATTGTTTTCCAACATCAATTGAAAGAAGTAGATTTGCAAAATTATATTGCGACTTCTCTAGCATCGAGGCAAACTTAATTTAAAAGGTAGGCAATCATAATTCCCATCAGTTGTGTCCCTAGAATATTTTATAATAGAAGGGGAACCGAGCATAGACTGGAGCATATCTAAGGTACACTGATTGTACTTTTTTACAGGCTCTTCTCTTTACCGATCGCCGCACAAGCCTCCTCATAATCTGATAAATAGGAATAATTTAAATTCCCCAGGTGGATTTCCTTGCATAGTAAGGCAAAAGACACTCATCTTTTTGGACATTCTAGGTCACCTATGCTGTTAACTCCCAGCTTCTAAATCATTCACAATGGCACCCTTCCCCATTGCTTGTTTGTGCAGCCATGGTTTTTGGCTACGCGGGCACTTAACGCTCTGCTATTGTACTTTTGCTCGGCGCCTTGGTCTCTTGGCCATGCCAACGGCTTCAGATCCTCTGTGCACCAGTAATGCATCTTCCCCCACTCACCCATGGCATTTTGCAACTTCAGGGAAGATTGGTTGTGCTACAACACCACCAACCAGCTTTACTGCCTACTAGAAATTTTCCTACTAAACCACAAATGTATCCGAACTATAATTTTCTTTAAAAGGTGAAATTCACAAATTTAATATGTGTCTACTGTTGAAGGAAGATGGCGAGTTGGAATGCTTTTAAAGAGATAATACCTCGCCTTTATGATACGACATAAAAATTAATATTAATTTTGGCTTTTTAGTAAAATACTGGGTTGGGTCATTGCATTTGCATTAACAAGATCTCACAATCAGTACTTTTATGCCATTTGACCCACTTTTTATGAGCCTGAGAGATGTTTACCGCTTTTCTAGCATGTCTAAGACAGAAGAATTGTTTTGTGGAGTGATCATGCGACAGCGGTGAAGCCTACACCCACTGGCGCCTTCTATGTGAATAATTGACGTTGTTTAATGCAAAAACTGCAAAAGGTTTTGGGTTTATTGAATCATGAAAAATTGAATTTATCTGACACATCTTTCATTCCAGTAAAATCCAGACACCGCAAAGACGTTTAGTCTTATCATGCAGATTATTTTAAGCAAAACAAAACATCACTACCTTGTCTAAGTTTGAACTTGACTTTACTACTAAAAGGAAATTCAGCGTCCTTCTTTCCA
>NW_020170540.1:127855-131194 GCF_000524195.1 Echinococcus granulosus | reverse complement strand
TATTCTTTCCTTCCGGCTAATAGCAGGAAATTTGTAAATGAGCAATTAAAGGATTGATGCAAATTATGAACGTTTTATCAACAATTTTGCTTAAAATGTGCATTGTACTATGATTTGGGCTTACAAACCAAGATAGACGCCATTTAGCTTCTTCAGATTTAAGGTGAAAAATTAAATACTACTTTGAATTTGCAAATCCAGTTACTGTTGCTTTCTCACCTCTCATTGTTTTTTTTTCGGTTGTTAGTCTCATATATTCTCAATCAGATCTTACGTTCTACCGCTGTATTAATGACTAAGTAAGTAATTTGAAGTAGAGCTGTTATGATGGCTCTCTGAGGGAGGGACATGCGTTTCTTTACTGACGGAGATATTTCTGAGGGCCATCAAAGTTCACTCCTCTTGGTTGGGATCGGCAAATCAGTTTTGTATCAAACAACATCCTTGGGTGTGTCAACACTCCTGCCAAACTGTCGGGCTGGCCGACACTCCGGAAAGAAATTGACAAAAACTCAAACGCATCCTTTTTTCTCTTTCTCTATTTTAGTCCGTTTCTCCGTGAAAGACACTCATTTTTGTTTAGTTTTTGCAGAATAAAGGCTTTTTTGCATTCAGTCCCTTGCTCCTGACCTGACTGTACGTCCTGTCACAACGCAGTTGACCCTTCATGAACAGCCGCATTAATGTTTGCGCTTAATTAGACCAACGTGCTAAAGGAAACAAACAGAAAACACAAACAATCCCTCATGTCAGTTGACATTGTAACGATCAAAAAATTCTTCAGTGTAAACTAACCTACTTCTTCGGTTTAAAATAGCAGCAAGGTGAATTGAAACCTCCTATAGCCATTAAAGGCAAGTGCGCAATCCTAGACACAACATGGTTTAGGGATTATAAGAGAAAGATAGTCTATCCATGTAGCTAAACATTCTGAATAAGGAAATGTCGTTGGCATCGATGCTCGTTGCAATCAATCTTCTGTGCCGGCGGTCCACAATCTGCTAGCGAAGGTTATGCATGTCTTGTGTTTCCGTGGATCTAGAGTTCCCCCCTTTATTTTGAATTGAATTTATTGACGTCGTTCTGCTCAAGGTAGGTTGATGCCCTTATAAGAACCTAACCATCTTTCTGAGACCCAATTTAACACTGTACATGTGGTGGGGGTGCATTCGATACATCTTTGTAAATACTGACATAAGCTCCTCAGCGGTCACCTCCTACTGCTTCTAGTCTGGAGCACCTTCGGGCATTGAGTGTTGAAAGTGCAGAAAATGGCATTCGGCTTATTGCCAAAGGCCGATGTGGCTTCGACGGCTCTTCCAATGTGGGCCACATTCAGTGGATATCTTCCTTCTGTAACTTTAAGACATCGGAATGAGTAGAGAAAAAATTTCAAAAAATACCAAAGCTTAAGTTAGTTGCTGATAGTAGATGCCACTTTTACCTCTTCTTTTGGTAGGTACTTCGCAGAATCTCTCATCCGCAGCATGTGCTCTTCTTCCACCAAGTCGGTGTATAGCATTCAGCAATTAAAATTCGAGGCACACGTCCTTTTGGATTGGATTTGCTTTTCACGGCCTCCAATACAGCTCACTGAGACCTCTCTCAAGACGACAGAAGTCACAATACTGGGAAAGAGAATTGTGAAGCCGACGTACAAAAGTGAATGCGACGTGGGTCACTGACATGGTCCGGAGACCATGTTGCCTAGTGCAAGTGCAAAGGCGGCGACTTAATTACTTGCGAAACTAGAACGAAAAGTCAACCAAGTGGCCAAATTATTGCAATAGATTCGTCCTAAAAATTTGTAATTGGCTGCAGAATTTTCGCACCTTTCATCAGTACCTACTTTCAAATTAAGTGGTTTTTTTATTGTTTCGGCACAATGAAACATAAAGGAAATGAACTTCCTCGGTCATACTTCACAGTATATTTGTAATCGGTGGAACCAACTTCCTTTAAATTGTTCTAATTCAGCATTTGAAGAGTATAATTTATTTGGACAGCCCACTCTGCCTAAATAAATCGACGAGATAGTAAAAATAATTACTTTGAAGGGCAATTCAAATGCCTGATTAAAGTGATTTTGTAGTTGCCATCACCAGGAAAAATATCGCAGGTCAAAAGCAAAGGGTTACCTGGGTTCTGCTGTGAATGTTTAAGAATCACCTCTCAAAATTGTCGTCCCTCTCTTCTCCTCAAGCTCCCCCCTGCTCACTCTAGGTACCTTAATTCTTTTCAGGTGTTACGAACGGGACCACCGAAATCCTCGTCAAGTGCCAATTTAGACGAAGATCCTGGTTCTGCCTGTTATAAATCTCAAGTCGAACATTTATCTCGCAATTCTTAAAAATTAAACAGCATTATCATGAATGACAGATGCGCAGAGTATTTTAAAGAAAAAAGGATGATTTTAAGGTGAAGGTCTTATGTAGGATGGAGCCGGTGGTTCTGGGCTTTGGTAGTGCTACCATTCATAGTGATTTAACTTTGTTAACTTGATTCTACTTAGACTTCTCTCAGTCTTTTTTCTCTTACATCTCCTGGAAGGGGTCCAATTGTCTATGCTGTGTTGGATACACAGAAATTTGGCTTCCACGACGACAAGTAATTAAGGTGAGGGAATCCCGCAAGCTGCAGTTATAACTCCTCGATGTGTGTATTCTCAAATTTTGTGGTAATCTTCTGCAGCGCCACCGAATCGGGGATGTATCAAGTTCGTAAATATGACAGGCTAAAGGCACATCCCTTTTCCGCTTGTCAAAAATTCCAATGTATGTAAATCGGAGACAAAAGACCTTCATTGTGTTAAATAAATACCATACTTTCTACAAAATCAAGCTATCAAGAAGCTGGGAGAAGCGATAAATTCCCAAATTCAAAAATTTATCTCTGATGTGGTGTAGGATTCGCACATAACTGTGTATAACACTTTCGAAGAGTCTCTGTAAGAAGGACTGGTAGATAAAGCTAAAATTCACCTCTAAATAATTTATAGGCAAGAAACCTTTCCCAGGTCTTTCCTGTCTTCACCACATTTCTTGTAACTGTAAAATAGGGTGGAATCTTTTAGGCTCTTGTAGTTTGACCTTCATACTAGTGATGGCACGAAGTCGTACAAGCATCGATTACGCAATGTCCCTTTTGGATACCCTGAAGTACCTCACCGAACACGGAGCCTCCGTAGGTGGACGACGTATTCCCCACTGAGGCCGTAGTGCCTATTTGATGTGTCGGCGTGTTGAAATGACATACAGCCACAGCAACTGCGGGCATGTATCCTGTATACAAGGATACTCTACCCGAATGAGCATGAAATAAAGGAAGGGTGTAATTTAT
>NW_020170540.1:126024-127755 GCF_000524195.1 Echinococcus granulosus | reverse complement strand
GCTACATATCTCAGCCGATAGAAAACAAGGACAACCGATTAACAGGTCCTATGTTCCTTTGTACATACATCAGTTGCTAGAGAGATCTATACACTACTAGATGGGAGGGTTTAACGGGTGAACAATTCAGTGAAGAATCACTCTTTCATAGTCCACTTTGAGCTATGCAAACAAAATGCATGTATTTGAGGGTTTAAGCTCTTCAGTTGAAACGAGTATACAGCAACACATAGACATGTTACATGTTAGTCTTTGGGAACTGCAAAATTAGACAGCGAGCGCGTCCATATGACCCACACTATTCAGATCTACACCAGTTTAAGCCTCCTCTATAAGAGCCCTGTTAATCCTGCTTGTTCTTCTCTCAGACAGTCATATGCACCGTTTAAGCACTCAATTTTTCGTAGCTGTGTTAATACCTTAATTGCTTGTTTAACTCTTCGTTCTGACTTCGCGAGCACTTAATGCTACGCCATTGTACTTTTGGTGGGCGACATAGTCACCGGGGCAAATAAGTAGGCTCTTCGCCTCACTGCACTTCAGCAAAACATTTTCTGCGCATTAGTATAACTTCTTTCGAATCCGGCAGACTCGGAGCACTGTATTATTGTTACATATATGTCCACTTTTTGAAAGGTATGTAAGGCCCATGATTTCTTGAATATGTGGAAAACTTGGCCATAAAGCCGCAAGGTTTCTAGGTAAGTTCAGCTACCTCTTTGCAAGATCTCTTTTGTGTGTTCCGGTGTAAGTACACCCCCTGAGTTTGGTAGCGTAGCAGTTTTTGTTATTTACCAAAATATTTACCCGCTTTTTGAAAGTAATGGAGACCCTTGACGTATGCAGCTTGGGGTCAAAATGTGAGTGTCGAACTGTCCGTGCGTTTTACCGCCCTCCGTACACCTTCACTGTCATTGTAGATCCCCATCAAGTAACAGTTGAACGTACCCATACGTGTTGCATCACCTATCCTATCTCAGCCCAAAGCTTCAAACAGGCATTCAGTGCTCTTTGTCATTTTTTGACAGGCATTTGGTTCCAGAGCAGCACCGAACTTTGGCAGTACCATTAGAACAATGGAATAGCTGGTCTATTATGATAGATGCACCTCTAAGATGTAGGTGGTGAGAATAACATCGTCTTTTTTGAACGAACGCAAGTGGGCCGGTGTGTGGAAGGCCACAGCACGACCATCCATGTGCTTCGACTTTAATCTTGCCTGAGGCAGACAATTAAACGCTCGAGTTTGGTAAGTGTTCCTGCAGACCAGCCGACTATTGGAAAAAGACAGAATTTAAATGGGAGCAAGACGATCATCAACTTTCCACAATGGCATCATGAACGGATCATCTGCTATTTTTAGGTAGGCGAATTTGATCGTAAGCATCCATTTTTAAACCAATAAGCAATGATGCCTGTAGGTTTGGACGAATTCAGCACCGTTTTTTTTCATATCGTGGCTGTTCTTTACTATAGCCAAGTGTCGTCGATGACACAACAGACTAATTTATGATAAAAATAGAAACTAGTACTAAAAATACGTTGCTACAGAGAAACGAGAAGTCTTTTAACAGTGACAGCCCTAGCAAATTAAGAGGTCTCTTGTAGGATCGAATGGAGTGTAATCATCCAATAGGGGTTTCGAATTTCCTAAGCCTTTTTTACAAGTGAATGGCTAAGAGTATCCATGATAATGTGCATTTTGACGCCCAACACTCTAACTCTCACTAA
>NW_020170540.1:119780-125924 GCF_000524195.1 Echinococcus granulosus | reverse complement strand
GGAATAACGTCATGTGTCTGCTTATAATTGTCACGATGTTTTCAATTCAGTGCTGTCCAATCATATCTCTATTTGGGCTCTACTCAAACAGTAGAGACGTGGACGAGGTGTCATCTGCTCGCTAAACAGATATTTTCATTTAAGTATAGTAAACAGCTCCTTAACGAACACTTCCGTATGGTTCACAGCTGGTGCGGCTAGATTTTCCTGTTAATAGCATTCCTGCAGTACACAGGACAGGGGCATTTGCCAATGGTGGACACCATTTTCACTCCTTCTCTAAGATGTCATCTCAAATTCTGCTGTTCGCACCATATGTAGTTTTCCTCCATCTCCTAGCAGTAAAACATAGAATAGCTGTGCTTTAAAATGATATCCGATTTTTGCCACCACTGATTTAGCCTGCCAAGACTTCCTTTTGACGAAAGAAGGCCAGAATACGTATTGTCGACGTACAGATAAGTGCCTAATGGAACGGTTTAGAGGTTAAACGGTTCAGCAAATGTGCGATAGTGGAGGCCCAAGTAGTCTTCTTTTAAGAGTCATCCCTGGCGATCCCCTTGTTCCACTTGTTCCACTTGCTTGTAGTCAATGCTCCAAGAAAAGCGTCCTCAAGAATTAATGAAGTGATCCGAGATTCAAAATCATTGTTCCACAATTTGAAGAAAAACTGACAAATAAGCACATCCTTAAAAAATATGTATTTCATTTAGGAAAGAATTGTTGGAAATGGCTTTATAATCTTCGAGGAAGATTAATGAGGTCCTAGTAGTGGTGAAAAATGTCCGATTAGAGGTCACTGAGTGCCCCACATCAATTGACTTTGCGTACTTTTTTTAACTTTCATCAGCGATAGAGGCACCGCTGTGGACGTTGGAGGGCAAAGTGGTTAAAAATTATCCTTCTTTATTGAAGTGTGAGTGATAGTGCAACGGTCAAAGATTCAATTTATCCTGCAGATGTCGGAGATTCGACACCGAATTTCAGTTTCTCTGCTGTGCATCTCTACAGTCCAAGTGGGTTCCTCTAGTGATGTGACGGCAAGCCGACTTAATTTAATGGAAAAGATTTTCAGTGATTCAGCACTATGTAAGTCCGAGGGTAAGGCAGAGGATTCTTCAGTCGAAGGATGACTGGAAGTGTGGAGGGCACGAATCATGAGGCTCCTGCCACTCTGACGCTCTCTTATTCTAGTTAATGAATGCACTTCTGCGAGTAGGATAAACATCGACAGATGGCAGAATTCGTTAAGATGGAATTCTGCTTCGTGAAGGTATCGTCTTAGTCAGATCAGGACAAATGTCTACACTTTACTTCTTAGTAGCGCTGCTGGTGCCTAGTAATATCTAAAATATTCAGCATAACTTCCTTTGCATCTTTTTGGTCCAAAAAGGGATGCCTTCTAAGCAAACAAAATTTTCAGTTTTGCTTTTTAATGCTGCATCTAAATATGACAGAAGAAGCGTGCTTAATACAAGTAGATGTATTTACGCAGACTGACAGAAGAGGGGTTTTTACTTCATGTCTGCTTCTGGCACCTACACCAATCCCGTAATTTTCAATAAGGCCAACCCATGTTGAGTGAGGAAACACCCATAATAGATGGCAATACCATTGAAATTGTGCCCTCCCCACGTCTTTACCCAATCCCTAAGGATTAATTCGTCGGTTGGAGCCTGGCCCACTTCCCTATTTTGAATTGATGAAGTGCCATCACACTTGTATTACTTATTTAAGTAGGCTAAACCACTCCCTCATTGCCAGTCTTAAAATATTTGGAGATGCTGAGTCATTTGAAGGCCACTTATCCATATACTTGGTCAGCTAGTCAATGTGGTGAACAAAAAAATGTCAAATTTAGGTAGATTGTACCGCTTTGCCATGAATCTTCGCATTTTACAAGAGGACAGTGAAGTGTTCTTCCAGATCATAGTACAAGATCCTTTACACTCGACTGCAATTTGACTGCCAAGGTAGCAGCCCATGATAGAACAAGACGCCTTCTAAACTTACAACAAAGGGAATCCTATAATCGTATGCTTTCAAACATTGGGCGCACATGTCTCATTAGGTGAGCCAATTTAATGCAGCGGAGCGACATCATATGGCAAAAAATCCGAAAAGCACTCAGGTACTTGGCTTCACCGCATTAAATTGACAACGCAGCAATGGTACAAGTCAAAAGACCCTTTAGAATGCCTTTGTAGGGCTCTACCTTTCTCTAAATTAACAACAGGGCTGTTTTCTGATCCTCCCACTTGTAATTCTTTGGACGTTTGCCTATTCCCTTGTTTTATTTGCCATGGACTTAGGGCTCCGATTTTGTACTTTCTCCAAGCAGCCTGGTCTCTGAGCTATGCTGGTAGCCCCATCCCTTGGCAAGTTTTGGTCATTATGGAAGTTTGGGGCACTACACACCATAAATACATCATTAGCTGAAAGTGGGACAAAGTATCGACGAACATCAACCCGATGGCCAAAACAATTTAGCTGAACTCCTGATTTGGTGGAATTATCATTCTATTCGAGTTTATGTTTCAAACTTAAATTTATAAATGGCATTGCGTGAGCTTGTTCATAACTGTCGTCGCCTCGGTAGCCAATTTCGCCCCGCCCAACAATCCCCTTACCCAGTCTGAATAGGAATTTCACCCACTTGAGCATTAATTTTTGCGTTTGTTTGTTGAGATGGTTATTGGAGCATAAATTTTATACAAATGCAGGAAATGCAATGAATTAATTTTCAACTCCCATTTTCATTGCTGAAGCTTATTAAATCACTCTGGGCTACCAGGTAATGATTGCATCGTTGTAGAGCTAATTACAAAAGCTGATTTGCGGGTGCACCACATCGGGAGCACCTGATTGCCTCTGACTTAATGGCTGGTACCACTTATGCAGGAGGCTCGGAGACATCAAACCCAGAACCACTCAGAAATCGGTTGGGGATTTTGCACTTGCCGAAAGTTTGGGGTAACTTTCTGTGACAGTGGGCGGAAAAAATAGAATAGCCCATTTGCTTTAATCAAGCCGCCTGGAGGCGGGTCAACAAAGCTGGTCTTCCTCCAGCATCAAAGAGTGCATTAGGGAGCATTAGCTTTCGTGCGTAAACATTTGATTTAATTTCTGAAAACTTTATCAGAAAATGAAAGGGAATTTTTCAATTAGAGGCTTTAGGGCAAAAAACTTTTTCTGACTTTAAGTCAACATGGTAACAGAGCAGTGGCAAATCGGAACGGGAAGTGAGTCATCCGGGCGAATGCTTGAGATGCGGTTCTAGATTTAAAATCTAAATTTACTGTCTCCTCCATTTCAATGCCCAATAAATGACAAATTTTCTTTTCGCTTGTAAAATGTGGTTTCCTTACTTCACTCCGGTTTCAGACACCCGGATCTAAGAGACTGATTTGAGGAATTGGACCCGGTTATTACCCATCGAGCAGAGCTTGTGGAAATATGAGGCTAAAGTCACCAAATTGAGCGATTTGTGACCTGACAAGGAGTGGTAACGGAAGCATTAACTGCATCAATGTGGTCTCAACACCACTCGCAGCAAACGTCAAGGGGCACAGTACCCACTCAAGTGAGAAGGAAAACCCTCTCTTATGCCCTCAATTTTTTTGCACACGAGCAATATCGTCCTCAAATCTGTCTGATTACGGATTTTCTCTGATGTGCTTTGATGTAATTAATGGTCACCAACTCTACCCTGCCTTCTAGTGGATGAATCGAATGTTGATGCTCCAACAAACAACTGCGTATCAAATCACACAGATGATGCCCGCAACAAAATGATTTCGACTTAGTGGGATATTTCCTTCTCCTCTCCTCTTTCATCATTTTTGTAGCCCTAGAATCAGAAAGATTGGTACGGGGTGGACAACTTGCTCTGCGCAGTGAGGAAGAATTCGAAGACTGTTAAGGTAATCAGCCAAACTGCATTTAAAAAGTGCATTCCTTTTTCTTTGCGTCAACGCTTTCGTTTATCTGCTGATTTGCCTTCAAATCGTAGCAGTAAGCTGGCCCTTTGGATCTCTGTTGAATTTCCTAAAGAAACGAAGATGAAGATACGCGGCGTCAGATGCATCGCACGTCTCTGTAGCAGATCAAACAGATTATTTCGTCCAGTCACGAATGTCACTTTTGAAATGTGTCTGGATTAGTCCTATTAAGTTGAATTTGGGGACTTCATGGATGGTCACTCAACCGGATTGAATGTCTTAATGGCAAAAATTTAAACTCACACCCTAACAATAACGTAGACATCGATGCAGAAGATGTCCGTCGACTCCGATATACGACTTGGTGTTGATCCACAACTACTCTTGGTGTCAGGTAACGTTGGATGTTTCCTTCTTTCCTACTTAAAACCAGGCAACCAACGCGGAGCCTCTTTGAATGATATAGGGGGAAGCAAACTATAGTTTTGAAATTCCTGTTTTACTAGTGTTGCTTACTTAAAAGAGCAGCTAAACAATTGGAATTTAATGGTATCTGATGGATAAGTGTTGACCAAAGTGATAATTCATTCGTTATTTCTTTTTAAATCCCGTGCTTCCATTTGCTGACCGACATAATGCCCTTTAACAGGTTGTTTGCACTGTTTCTCTGTTTGAATTGTACGTAGATGTGTAGACGGTTTGAGGATAGTCGCACCCTACAGAGAAACTGTTTCTTACCATTGGCGTTATGAAGCGGAAATCCATTAAAGTCTCCGATGCACTATTTCTGAGAAATTTGCAAATTATACACGTCTGATTACGGTGGGATATTTCTCCACTTACCTATTACGGTGCTGTCAGCTATACAGTTGTATGAATGGTGCTTTTACAGATTTAGAGAAGGAAGTGGAGACTAGTGGGTCTCCTCCGATGATGAAAGACATTCAAATACAATTCCACTGGCACCTAATCCCCATCACGATTTTCCACCTCGTCACAGGTACTCTTTGTAATCATTTTTATCACCGTGATGTTTAAAAGGGTGTGGAGGGGGGAATCAAGAAATTTGCAAAGCAGAAGAGAAGACAATGCAAGCATATGCCCTGATTTCATTCATTTTTCGCCTCAGATTAGTCATTTAGCACGGCTGCATCCTATACCACCTCGATCACTGACTTATTGAGAAGTGCCCCTTGTTCAGTTGCATAAACAGCTTCTGCTGCTAGGAATTTCCTCATGATATCAATCCACCCCTCTGTTCCGTTGTGTTTAGACTGTCACTCAGCCATCAGTTTGTGATTTATAGGGACATCACCTCTTCACTCAAAGTCCGCTGAGAGAGTTTTACCTCCTTCCAATCTGGTCCCACCTGTTATGTATCGATAATATCACAACTGGGGGTCAATGAATGCCAGGAAGGTTACCAATTAAGTCGTAATTAAATGAGCCAGTCTAGGGGTAGATTTGTGAAGGTAGAGAGAGAATTAGGGGTTAGTAGTACATGTTGGTGATCTTGCGGTGCACCACAGGCATCGCTTCTGAGGAGGAAACCAACACGACTCTTTGGAGCGAGGGAGCAATACGCCATCGAAGCTTCTCCAAATAATCGCCACCACCGTTTCTTCATTTTAGGCAAACACCAAATTCAACGCAAAATATAATGGACAGTTGAGAAATAAATGTGGGGTTACTAACACCAGGCTCTTCTTGCATCCAGATTCAGCAGACCCTACAGAAGGAGAACTCGCAAACTTGTGCCTCTTTGGTTTAAGATCACCTATCCTTTACGGTACAAAGTTAAATTAACCTAATTAATTTCCGAGAATGACATCGAGACAAATTAGGCTTATAACGTTGTCGAGAGTTGCAGTCTTCGCTTCCTTCTAATTAATCTTGAGTTAATTAGAAGGAGGAATCCATTGGGACAAATGAGCAGGAAATTACACAGCAATTCGCACTGATTGCATTTGCAGCAGTCTAAGCTGTGAATTGTAGATAAGTGAGGCCTAAAGTAAATGCAACTCGTTTATTTAAAGGAGGGAAGATAATCCACTACAGTGTTTCTTTTTGCACACTAGACGGTTACACAGTCTAAAGAAATGGCACCCTTCCATAGTGTCAATTGATGAGATGACTTGGCGATTTGTTAAGCAATCAAGAAGAGTTTCGGACCGATCTACAAAAGAGGATCTCGCCTGAACAA
>NW_020170540.1:107063-119680 GCF_000524195.1 Echinococcus granulosus | reverse complement strand
TGTGGCGATTGTTTGTCTTATTTTTGCCCCCTGATTTCTATTCACCTCTTGAGAGGAGAAACTGAGGACGATGATCACTACTACTTTGAATCAGTAGCATGTTGGGCACATGTGTGTGATTAATGCTTTTTAATTTAAATAATTTTCGAAGATTACTTACCTAAATATGACTAGACCTTGTAACTAGGTCCTCAAGGCTTATTTTTCAGCTATCTAAAGTAAAGATATGGGATGCTAAAGGTCTTAGAACGCTTCCTGGATGCCCGTGTTAGCACCCAGAATGGATTACGAAACTGAACAAAGAAACTCATTCTGAGTGACCTGAAAGCCCGCATTTGACGAGTTACGTGGGCGAACATATAATATGCCCTAATGTTTGGAGAACCATCACTAAGATAGAATAATAAGGTTTACATGGATAAAGCACCTATTTTAAGGAACTGCAATCACTTATTTATAAATACTGCCCTTCTTTATAAATATAGGCATGGAATAAGCCCATCTATGCTTTAATTTTAGCAAATCAGGGGTTGCCTGCTGCCCTGCCGCATTTTATACCTTATCTTTCTTAAGTGTTTGGGTGGTAGGAAATTGAAAGTGAGGGTTGCTAAAGCCAGAACATCTAAATGGGCAGAACCTGAGAGGCGTTTAGCACTGCGCCAGAGTGCTTCCAGTTTTGTCTAAGGTTCAAGTGGTTTCTTTCAGCTGTTTTTATGTCCTTATCCAGTTACACTAACTAAATGACCCCCTTATGGAGCCAAATTTGGATGATATGACATTATCCGAAGGCATTATGAAAAGCTTGGAAGCTTATTTCAAATATGAATTCTACTTTTATACTATGCTTTGTCTACTAAAAGTAAAAAACTAACCCTATTCAAGGGCCTTTGCGTCTCACTTTTAGTTCCTAAATGTCTCCCACTGTAGTATCCCAAATGATTAGCAAATCTTCTTGGTCCTACAGCATTTGACATTGTGTCCCGGACCTTAAAGTTTGGTCTTGCTTCTACTTGATACACCAGTGGTAGAATTGTCCATATGCCAGAAGAGATCTTTTCAGTGCATGTCCGGATACCATTGAGGGGATAGGTTTCAGATGCACCCATTATTTAGCCCTCCACAAATAGATGCTTTACGGTAAATGCATACAAGTGAATCAGAATGCTGTAGGAATGTTGGGATGTGTGATGGCTAATTATATCCATCAGTTTCACAAAGACTTTATCTCACAGTCTCGAATTCCACTTCTGCCACCGGTCATTCAGAAAAATCAGGTTGACTGCTGGCAGGTCCTCCACCAAAGTCCACCTCATAGGGCAGATTTTGGATATTTGGAAAGGATATCACCATAGAGACCGTCGAGTTAGTAATTCTTAAGGCAAGATTACCACGCCTCACCTACTTCACTGGCTTGGGCTGGGTTAACTTGATCTTAGTTTGTAGATGCCATAATCTGGTAGTGATCTCATATGACATGTACGTAACTCTAGATTTGGATGAGATACAAGGACTGTCACACATATGTGACGTTGCAGCCGATGGTGGTAAATACCTCATTTAGATATATCAAAGTGCTTCGGCATTGTTTTATTTATAGGATTTGACAATCTCAAAAAGAATAATGCACAAAAATAGCTTTTTAGTTTTGAAATCACTTACCTTCTCTAGATTGCACAACCTGGATACATGCCACCCCAGTGTCTATCTTACAGGCCTTTATAGTGTGCTGCGAAGCCACGAATTCGACTTTTCAAATTAGCAGTTAACTTCTCTTAAAGGCCATTGAAAAGATGCCTTTAACAAAGTTGTGACCAGATAGGAATTTGCTGCCAATTATTTACGCAGACCTTCTTAATTATCTTTTGCCTCGAAACTCGTAAGTCTAGTAAATTTTTAGCTGTAATCTGTGGAGTGGAATAGCAGCATCATGGCGAGATATTCTCTACTATTCCAGCCCCTTGTGGCGAATCTCGTGGCTCCTATTGGTGCCTCAAAGGAAGCTGACACCTAAATGGATGACCAGTTACTAAGCTGAGCAATATCAGCAAGGGATGCCAGCCATGAAGTGCGTACCCGCTACCGCAGTTCCTAATTCTGCTTCAGAACGATTAACAAACAGAAGGACATCTAAGGATGTCTTTGTTTACTTTGATATATTTGAGTCAGCAAATCAAAATTTTACTTATAAGCACAGTCCTGCCTGCAGCTGCGGCTCTGCGATTTGAGCAATTTTGCAGAGAACGGACTTCCTATAAGTTCGTGGTGCAATAAGTCATGAAGTACGTCATTAGTGCACAGCATGGAAAAATGTCCTCTTAGTTGTGAAGACTTTAAAAGGTACAGGTGATTTGATGTAGCGATCTCTTATATTGCTTTAGCAAAGGAGGCGAAATGGTTGCTGCTGTACATGATGAGGAAGGTTTGTGCAGTGACTTAGGTCTGACTTAGTTGCAGACCACATTTTAAATGTTCTAATGGTTCTCTATCCTCCCACACTTCCATCTTTCTAGGCCTTCCAGGAACTGCTGTATTAGGGAGTGCGCCCAGACACAAACAAGACTTAAACTGCAACAATCAAGAGAGAGGTCTTGAATGTAGACCAACACCTTTCTGGGTAACGCATCTGTTGAGCACACGTGTGGTCAAACTTCTCATTCATTTTCATTACTTCAGATGGTCTCTCAAAGCCTACCCGTATGTTACATTCATTAATTAGGGGAATATGAACGAGGATGTGGGAAATAAATTCTCCCGGGTGTTCCGAAAATTAGCCGCAAGGAAAATATCTGTAAAAGTGGAACAGGGTTATTCTGAAAATAAAATGCCATAAGTCAAAATTTGGGTGTTGCATGAAATCAACACATAAGTCGCTTTAGTAGCATTGGTAAGTCTTTCGTTTTTGTCTTTTCTGTGTAGCTGAAGCATATCATGCCCACGCTATACCAATGCCTCATCGAGATACATCCCTCGCCTTGAAGTCAAGAGTTGTTTCCGTACTCCAGCTAAAAGGAGGGGCTTAAACAACACTATCATTCGATCAAAGTCCGCACTGACCAAGGGTGGTTTACACCTATTTGTCATTTTGTTCGAGACTCTCATTTTCCTAGCCTTTTATAGGGTTTGTCAAATGATTCCCGGTTATGTAATAGGAAAAAAAATAACTACTAGAGGCTTCCGTTTGCCTTCTATGATCCTCACCACTTTTAGGTGGCACTATGTAGCTCGATGCAAACAACCATATTAGCTCTAGTCACCTCTGCTTCCTAACCATTTATTCTATCTTGCATGAAGACACGCGATTGCCTAATATCAAGCGAAGGTGGCAAGCAATGCTCGAATTGGCAGGAATGAAGAGAGCATGAAGGATGAGTCAGTATCTTTCCCCTTCTTCCACCCCGTTTTTCCTTTTCGTTCCAACTGTTCGGTTTCGGCTATTTCTGTGGGAATAATTTTTTTTACAGGAGTTAGAGCAACATCGAGTGGGTGGATTTAAGCTGCAATTAGTTGGCCTTCAGTTAGTGTATAAAGCAAGGACACTTCACCAGGATGAAGTGTAGAGCGCCGAGTGACTTATTTTGATGCAACCAGCGATGTGCTTGGCCACTTTAAAAGCTCTCATTGCTTCACAGGACAGTGAGGAATCGAAATTAGGAAACCGTCTCCTTTGCAATGTGGAGGAAAGGAAGAAAACAGGATATTTTTGTCATTCAGTTAGTCTTTAGGCATCGATGTAAAGGAATCACTTCATCGTTCATTCCCATGCACTACACGTTGTGCATTAAATGTCACATATGTGTGCCAGACACCTCTGTCAGTCAAAACAAGTGGGGTGAAGAGGGAACCTCAAGGAGGCGTGCGATTAATTTATAGAGGTAACACTTGTGGAGGTTTGGTCCAGGCCATTCCACATAGTAAGACAAAAATCACTCCACATAGTCATGTCATCTCGCTCACCCTAAAGGTACTTCTTGAGGCAGAAATTTACAGTAAGGAGTGACTTCTGAGCGATAAAACCGACAATTATTTTATTTCTGAATAACAAACATCTCTCTGACTAAGGATGAATACATGTATAAAAGGTCCTTTAAAAATGCAATCAGAGATATTTGTCAAATGGGTTTTTGACAGTATTTAAGAATTGCTGAAAAAGCCATCACGATAAATTCACATGTGGGAGCTTATTCGTGTGCACTGGTAGCGCTTCCACCAAAATGCTGCATTCATGTTAAAACAAGGAAACTGGGGTAATGTTTTGAGCAGTGTCCTAATGGGTGTCGTCAAATGCAGAAACGAATGGCTCTCTAATAAAAGAAAAAGGCAAAGAGAATTGTAGAGATGAGTTCATTATCCCTGCAATCATGTGTTGGTGTAGGTGAGCTGGGATCCTGCCGAATTGACAGTTTGAGTAATTGGAAGGCAGAGGCTTCAATACAGACGCTTTTATCTGCAGGCGTGTGTTCATACACGACCACAGGCTGTCCCATGGAGCGTAGAGTAGAATCAAGCACTGGAGACACCAAGTGGTTCCAGACTTGTCCACTTTTTGTACTGAGTTAGCCTTGAACTTGCGGGTTTGCTGGCTCACTTGACGGCTATCCTCAAGTGGGGTGAGGGTGAACGAGGGTAGGAATTTGAAGAAAACTCGACACTTAGTTTGAAGAATGGCAAATTGTGAAAGCCGATATGGAAGGGCTTTCTGAAGTCATAGGTAGCTTCACTTACTAAAATATTACAATCGGCCAGTGGAAATATGTTGAGCGACAGTGTCATGTCCTGCTTCGATGAACTTATTTTGGATGCATTTAAAAATGTAGTTATAAAGATGCCATATTTTTGTATTCGCAATCACTGTATTTAAGGGCATAGGATGCAGATGTTCTCTCAAAACATACGCACATTATGTGCCTTCCTCAAGCTCATCAAAAGTCATGTGGAAATTCACCGTGTCTCTCTTTTGGTCATCTTAGTGGAACCTTTTACTTTTTGTCAAATACTCCGCTCATTTTAACTTGTTTTGGAAAAAGCATCACTTTTGTGGAAAAATTCATTATCTTTTCTGTACTTCTAGGTAAGCCTCTCATGAAACCGACATTTGTTTGAGTCAACAACACAATTGGTATGATATATAATATGAGTTGCTTCTAAGTGCTACATATCTTTGCCATCATTTAAGTCTTTTTCAACATAAAGGTGCAAAAGACACAGGATTAAACAGCCTGTCAAGGCTCTAGAAAGATCTCATTAGTAATGAAGGACCTTTAGTAGTTGCAGCGTTTGTTAGCGTAAAGAAATAATCATGCTTGCATGGAAATTGGGCAGGCGATACAATATCTTCTGAGTGGCAAACACTCCCCTTCTTATGTCCTCCCTGTGGAAGCACCAAACATTGGGCGATTATGGATAAAATCTGGCAAACAGGGATGGCTTGAAGGTGCTGTTGCCAGATATGACATCAAGTTGGAGTGTAACGATACCAAAGCGTCAACCAACATCTGTGGATGTTGAAGTGGCTGCTAGGTAAAACTTCGAATTCCTACTTTTAAATGGAGACCAGAACCCTTGATCTTACAGATTCATGGACTCGACTTCGACTGTATTAATAAGGTTTGTGGTTCTGGCTTGTTCTTTCCAGATTCCATTGTCTCCTCACAGTGCGACTACTTGTGGTGCTTCTTTTATGAAGATAGTACGTACAGCATTGATGAGGTGGTTTGTAAACCCAGGACTGTTTGATTTCGTAACACTTTGTGTTGTTGATGAAAACAAAGTCTTTGTTGTTAATCAGTTACCAGACGATCGTAATTTCAAAGGCCTCCAAATGGTGCTTTGAATGTGCCATTTTTGAGGGGGCTAAAGTTTGCTTCCACTTACTGGAGCTAGGCTAAAAATTAGACGCTTTTGTGGTTGAGATGTGGGCAATCTAACCATTTTCAAGCTACAATTTTGACGTAAAGAGCACTTTTTGGATTGAATAAGTTTATAAGTGAGAGGCAACTATGTTCTGAGGCAAAATTGAGACAGTCTTTCTATTAAATTCATGACAATATGCAGCGTTTCGTCCTCTTCCTCATGCATGAAAAAGCATTTGGCGAGACGATGTTGTCCGGTTGATAACTTTGCTTTGGATTGGGGATTTGAAGAGGGAATGAGGGATGGATTAGGACATACTTAAGCAGCTTACATATCAACAGAGGCAAGACATTGATGCCTTCATTAATAGTTAAGTGAGCAAAGTCAGCGAGGTTGTTTCGAATAAAGGCGATGCGGGAAGAGAGGCGCAGTCGATTGATGCCACACTTTCTGGCATAATTTTTAGAAAGAGTGAAATAACATGCCTCCGGTCCTTTCCGCTTCTAGAGATAATAAGGTTAGGTGAATTAGATTGATTCAGAATAGTCTAATTCTGTAAGGCTTTCTAAAACCTGCAACTTAGAAGCAAATAAATGGGTCACATCGGAGTTCCGAATGAATTCGCACACTAGGTTGAATCCATCATTCTTATTTTTTTGTCTCTAACCTGACCCGCCCTCCAACATCAGCATGGAGAGCAATTTAAACTAGTTATTTTCAGCAAGCAAAGGACAAATTCAACACTTAGGCCTCTCTTCACCTCAAAACTCGTTGCGGTCTCAACATACACTGTGAAAAGTCAGGATGAACCGATTCTGTAGCCATGGAGCAAATGTAACTATGGGAGCAAAATGAGACTGGTCATCACCCCAGCAAATGTTTGGGGTTAAAAAATAATGTTTGGTGTAAATATAAATTTAACCGACTTCATCGTACTTAGCGAAAAGTACCAAAACCTAAAATTGTGATTTAAGCAACGCCATGGTATTTGATTTCCCCACTGCTCGCGACCATTCCGAACGCACTAAACCGTGGTGGACCACCAAGAAGACAGTTTGTCAGACAACACTAAATACAAAAGACTGCTACCCTTAATTTGTCCCCACTTTCCCTTCTTTTAAAAGCAGGGGTGATGAGAATGGATGTTGAGGAGGAAAGTAGCAGACTATACTGCTGTCTATAACTCGAGTGCCACAGAATGATTATTTTAATTAAACAAATGGTGATCAAAGCTTAAAATTGAGATGAGAAACATAAGTGTTTGGCTAGGCACCTTTTAAAAGGAAAAAAATAGACGAAAGGTGGAATTGTGGAGGGAATAGCTGCGTGGCTGTTGTGTACACTATGGGGACAGACCTCTAGGAGTGAGTTTAAGCAGCCCACGGTTTTTAGTAGGAGCTATCCCAACGTGCGTTTGTGGCGGAGCCATAGTGTCAAGAGAAGGGTCCTAAAAGCTGATAGGAACAACTAAGTGCACAGGAGAGAAGAACATGTTCCGTATTTGGCACCCCCTTATCCTGTGCCATGTGTTTTACCATTGCTAGACCAATGGCTGTCTAAATACTTTTATAAACCGAAAAATGTTGCCACTAAAGGCATTAACCTTGATAGTAAACAACTTTAGGTGAAGGAGAGACCTTGCTTAGCCAACCACACGCATTCTGTTTTAAGGGGTTAAAAGAAATAACGGCCGTTTTCTCTTAGGCTGGTTTATTACCCACCGCAGCCAAAGCGAATCTAAAGTAGATAATACAGGTCGTTACACAACAGTTCTTCATGGCAAAATTTTCTTTAAGAAATACAATATTAGTTTCTAGCTGAAAACTGGTAGTTTAGTTAATAAATTCCTTTCGTCTAGTGCTTTCTTATCAAATATGAACTGGAAAATGCACGTGTTACACGGACAGACCTTGATTCTTTCAACTTGCCAATTATATCTAGTAAGATATTTTGGACACTTACCTTTTTATTCTCCTACCTTAAATACTTTACAGGTGTTCATTTATCCCAGGTAGTGGTTATTTAATAACTTCCATTTGCTTGGTTTTTTTCGTCTCCACAAACTTCTATTTATTCCAGTGCTCCAAAGAGCAGAAACATTCGCCTGGTGAGTAACCCCTCCTCATCTCTTTCTTCTCACAAAATTTTCTTGAAGTGATCACTGATTAGGTAATACGAGCAGTCAGATAGAGGGGGTGAGGTAGTTAAGAGAAAAAATGTTATTGTCCATTATATGGGCGTCACCCTGAACAAATTTAATGGCAAGGTATTGTCGACCCCCTTAGGCGTATCTTCACAAAAACGTCTGATTAGCAGACCATGTAAAGGCGAGTTCATTAACAAAATTACAGCATATACTTCCATTTTCCAATTAAAATGTAAACTCGATAGAGAGAGAATCCAAAATGACAATGGAAAAAGGTCAGCCTGAACATAGAGTGCTTTTCGACCTAGAGCATCCACAATGTCCGCAAAGGTGAAGGTACAGATTGGCACTTAATTGCAGGATTGTGGGTGGTATACTCTTTTTACTCTGATTTATAAAGTCGTTTAAAAGTAATTGCAATTTAGTAGCTCAAATTACTTTAAATAGCAATAAGATATATATTACTAATTAAATTGAGCTGTTCATTTCCGCTATCCATCTGATAGCACCAGTTATGTAAAATTCATACAAACTCTTGGTTTGAGTCTTAAATTGGTGATCAGAGATTTATAACTTAAATAAAGCCCTCCCTTTTGACAATTCTACCCATCTGATGATGATAGTATGGATTAGTAAGGCATTCAAAACCGTGTTTATACCGAGCTCATAGGCAGTATTGCGCCTCCTCCACCACCACCACCTCCTCCTCCTCCTTCTTCTTCTTCTCTCCCTCAATCACAACAAGATGCATACTTCCCGACCATATCTCGCTTGAAAGACGTGTTCAAACAAATATGCATTATAGTTGTAATTTGAAAGTCAATGTTATTTCCAGTTATCATTTTTCTCTTATTTCGTTCTTTTTGCAAAAATGCGATTTTCCTGCAGACCGGAACATATTGTGAAGCAGAAAATCAACCACAAAGAAGCAGTTTTTTTGAGCTGGCGATTGTTTTTGGCAATATGACTTAATGATGACTAATTGAATGGTCTCGGCCGTTTCAAATACTGTGCATCTTCCAATTGCATCAAGTAGGTCGGTCCCATTTGTATTTGTATTAAACTCAACAAGGTATTTGCAGTTAATAATTTTGTCTGCAGTGCATTAAATCCGAGCAAGCCTGGCTTCTCAAAGATGAAGTACATCACTTCGATGAGTTGTAGAGCAGTGTGGATGATGTAGGGATCATTGCCGGGAAACACGAAAGATGTGATTATTTACGTGACAAATGCTGCAACATAGAGGCTACCTCCCGATACGAGTCCTCCTGTCATCAAAGAATGTAAAAGCAAATCGTTTTGCAAAATATGTAGAAAGGTCTGGAAACATGTTGATAATTTTCGTTGTCTTTTATATGCCATCTGTCAATGCGTGACATGTATGCGGTCTTCATTTGTTTACCTTCTGCTACCTTCGATACGCACTCAATAGGTGTGAATAAAGCTACACCCTTCACCACTTGCTTAATAAACCTTTGTTAATTTAACCGATACGTCGGCCTTCAATTGTCCCAATCAGAAGCGGCACACCGCTGTTTTGCGTTTGTCCTTACTACTGATGTTAAATGAATGGATGACGTATGAACTACTGAAATCGCAATGTATGTTCGATGTGCTGACGTGGCAAAGTGAAGTACGGTCATAGCAACTGCGAACATGACTACAACGGTTCTCAGCTCGAATGACCACGAAATCAGAGCTAAGTAAGTTTGATGTCGATGTGTGGGACTTGGTTACAACGCACTTGGACGATGAAGAAAATGAGCCACCACTTAAACAGACCTTCCTTTAAATAGCAAACGCACTTCAATGACGGTTTGATCCTATAGTATGCTTTCGTTGGTAGAGGGGCATTTGCAATTTCAGCTAAGAGCAATTATCCGGGGAACTTTTTAGTAAAGAACCACCATTTTTCTTAAATAATCTAAATGTGCTTCAGTGTAACTACGCCCCATAGATTTGATGGCACAGCCGTATTTGTTATTTACCACCATATTTACCCGCTTTTCGAAAGTAACAGCAACTCTTGACGTGTGCAGTTTGGGGTCTAAATATGAGTGTCGATCTTTTCGTGCACTTTACTTTGCTTCGCACACTTTCACTGTCGTTGCGGACCCCCGTCAAGTGGCATTTGAGCGCACCCACATGTGACGCGCCAGTTGCCCTATCACAGCTTGGGGGTTCAAGCAGGCAATCAATGTTCTTTGTCAGTTTATAATGAGTAATTGGTTCGTAAGAAGAAGTAAAATTTGTCCGTAATATTCGAAAAAATAGAAAAGTTGGTTTGTTATGGTTGATAGAACTCTAAAATGTAGGTAGTGAGGGTGGAAAATATTGTGAATAGCCAGGTTACCTCTTGCATCAGCGGAGACATATCGCTTTTTTGACGAAAGCAAGGGGGCTGGTGTGTGGAAAACCGCAGCATGACCATCCATATTTGTTGACTCAAGTCCCACCTAAGATAGCCCATTACAAAGCTCTAGTTCAGTATGTGCTACTACAGCCTAGCCGCCTATCAAAAAAACTGGATCAAGACAATAATTTACCTTTCATATTGGTACCAAGAATGAATAATCCATTGGTCAGGTAGACGAATCTCATCGTGAGCATGTCTTTAGACTAGTAGGTAATGATGCCCAAAGGTTTGGACGAAGTCGGCACAAAATCTTTCACATCTTGGTTTCCCTTTGATATAGTCGTGCCTCATCGATGCCACAACAGGCTAATTCCTGATAGAGACAAACTAGTGCTAAGGATAAGATGTTGCAGCAATTCAAAAGCTTGTTTAACAGTGATAATGGATGCAATTTTAGGGCGTTAGTTTAAAATTGGATGGAAGATCTTGATTAAAGCAGACGTCTCGAGTTTCCCAAGTCTCTTCTACAGGTGAATGGCCAAGAGTTCTTATGATCTTGTAAATTTGGACACCTGCCTCGCTAACCCTTCCTAAACTAGGAACAGGCACGAGCATAATATTGGGTCCTCGTTGGTGTTTGTTATGACGAATGCAGAGTCCATCTAATGCAGGTTGAAGCACCATTTGCGAAAGTGAATTGCAGAGTCTTGAGTGCGCTCTGAAGTTGTAAGTGGCTAAAGTAGCACAAAAGAACATATATTACCAGCGTATGGAATCGTTCGAAAGCAGTAAGAAGTAAAGTCAAAGCCACAGAGCGGAAGTGCAACCCGCAGTGGCTGATATCGCCGCCTAATCAAACAAAATATCCGGTTATGCTTTAAGTTTCCAATTTTATCGTCCCGTCAGGTAAGAATCCACCAGCTTTTACCTGAGAATCTCTCGCAGATTGTAAGTTCACATCCGATTAGCAAAATTTGTTGGTAATACCCATAGTTGCCAAGCATGAGGTTAGACCTTGGACCTGTGGCAAGTTGTTCTGTCAGCTTCAAAGTGAAGTACACTAAAAGGAATTTGGCTCCAACGCACCCCCTCATTACACTTTACCATAATAACCTTGCCAAAATTCACCTTTTTAAACACACGCCATTCAAATTAGGTGGAATATCCATCTGCGCGTCGCCCTCCACGTGCAATTCATCAAAAATCTTCTTCATTAATGCAGGAAACCTCACCGTAGGAAGAGTCAACACAGCCAACTGGTATTGTCAAACGCCGCAAATTAAGAATTTATACATATTTTACTCCAATACCTTATTACGATTGTAGCATTTGGAAAAGGTTACTCATTTTCAAACTTCTTTCAAATTTAGGCTGATTAAAATTAGAATAATTCCTGCAGAAATTCAATTTGCCCATCAAGCCGACAATTCTTTCAATC
Source organism: Echinococcus granulosus (assembly GCF_000524195.1). Lineage (NCBI taxonomy): Eukaryota > Metazoa > Platyhelminthes > Cestoda > Cyclophyllidea > Taeniidae > Echinococcus > Echinococcus granulosus. The sequence goes on along the minus strand of NW_020170540.1, from coordinate 107,890 downwards.
ATTTGAAAAGCGTCAATAGGCATCAGTTAATTGCGATTTAAAGACTTAGTGAACATTTTAAAAAAGTCTTGGCAGTATGGCTTACAAAAGCTTTTGCTTATGACACCAAGGCAGGATGAAATAGAAATAAGGAAGCAGTTGAAGTGTTGGCCTATGCAAAGGGTTTAAATAAGTCCTGCTCTCGAGTAAAATGGAAGGTTTTATTCTAAGTCAGCTAGATTTGGCTCAAGTGTTGTATTTTGTTGCAGAAAAAGGTGCTTTTTTTATCCACAACAAGGCAAAACGAACTTATTTATGACCTCTTGGTACAACCTTGTGTGTACAAACGCCTTGCCGGCCACTTTTGAAGGGTTAATTGCCGAACGATCTCTTTTTCCACTAGTTAATTGCAATGAAGTGATAAGCCAATTTGTTTGGCTAGATTTACCCCGATACACCATGACATTGGATGTTTGCTTGACTACGCCTATTCAGACGGCAAGTGGGCAGCGCCGACCTACCTCGTGCTCGAGAAGGCTCCATCTATCTGCCACATCGGAGACAGACGCAGCTTCCCTCACAACCACTTACCATTCACCCGGATACGAATGGCTAAAACTGAAGGCAGAAGGTGAAAGCCAAGAAGAAAACACACCATCATTGTATGGCAAAAATGACCCTATTAAAGTGATCTCTTCAACAAGTGGTAAGGACTCAGCTTGTACGCTTCGTGAGCTTAAATGACCTGGCAGACAATCGTCGTAAGATTAGCGGTCTTCCTTCCATAAATTCACTTATAATCAAGTGACTCCTGATCATACAATATCGCAGACCGGTACAGAAGCTCT
>NW_020170540.1:85682-106963 GCF_000524195.1 Echinococcus granulosus | reverse complement strand
ATGAACTGTTGTTGACATGTGTGAACTTGGATGCGGGTTCCAACGCGACTAACAAAGAGAGCAAAAACTTCTGAACAGAGACTTCTAATATCAGCAACCTATGTATACCCTTGTGTTGTTCTGCTACTCAAGTGTTAAATCACAATATGGTCACTTCACCCTCAATCTCGAGTGTTTATATCAACTGGACGATTCTTGTCCCTGAAGCGGATGATTGCACATTTAAATTGCCATCTACGAGGCATCGAACAACCAGAAGGAAGTCGGAATGGCCTAATTTAAAGTTTCTGCGAATTACAAGAAGTCACTGTAGTAGTAAGAAAAATTGTAACTTTATTTTTAACTTCACAGTTAACTGCATTCATCTGCAGGTACACCTCGCCTACGAATCTGGAGAGATGCCTTTTGGTGACTGAAAAGAGACAGGATATAAGTGATTAAATAAATTGCTGCCCTGCCAGACTTCCTTGAAGACAGATCTGCATTGCTAAGGTGGGGAAAGGCTAGAGGGCTGCTGACATGGCTAGGAAGCCAGGTTGTTGTACAAAGGCACGATAGAGGTTCCCTAAGTGACTCGTTGCCAAAATCTAAAGCAAAAGAGACATTTCAAGCATTTCTTTGCCTCCCTCTCTTAAAAGCGGCGTTTTCAGATCTGCCCGTGTCCAGCCTTCCGTGTTAGCCATTACAATGTGGTTGGTGCTGCAAAAAAGGCATTTACTAGCAAGCCGCATCAGTTATCAAATTCGCGAGCTACTGAGGTGATATCTTACCACTATGTCACCTATCTCTCTTGCCAATTGCACCGCATCTGGTGTTTCACCCTGTTTCGAAACTGTATTGGAGGGAGGTTTGTGCTGACTACCTCATATGTCCATCGCTGGTCGTAGGTACACTGGCCTAAAAGCAGTCTTTTGTCAAAAGACAGGATTTTTGTCAATTCAGTGCTGCCCAGCCATATCTCTGTGGGTTTTATCCGGCTAGTTGAGACGTGGAAGAAGTGCCATTTGTTCTCTAAGCAGACATTAACATAAAGGTACGATAGAGAGCTTTATAGCCACCATTTCCAGGTGGTTCACAACTAATATGGCCCTATTCTTGTGCTAATAGCTGTCCTACAGTACATGGGACAGGGGTATTTGCCAATGGCAGACATCATTTTCTACCCCTCTTTGACGTCTTCGCAGACTCTCTTGTCCGCATTATATGCAATTCTTCCTTCACGTCAAGATTTATCAAGCAGTAGTAAGAAATCAGAATAGGTATACTTTAAAATTAAATTTGCTGTTTGCCGCCACTGACTTAGTGTGCTAAGACTTCCCTTCAGACAAAGAAGGCCAGAATATATGCTGATGTCTAGTGGCATGGCTTCGAGGCCACACTGTCCAGGAGAGGCATAACGAAGGAGCCCATAGTAGTCCGCTGACAAAATCTAGAGTTAAACAAACATCCACTATAACATACAGCCTCTCTCCTCCTTTGAGCGTCGACCCTGGTGATTCCCTCACTCCACTTGCCGCGTCAGCCGTTACAGCATAGTTGGTGCCACAAGAACAAGGTGCATAAGAATCAAAGAATTTTGATCTGAAATCAAAATTGTTGTTTCAATGCTTCTAAAGACATATTGACAAAGTGGTCTACCCTTTTAATAAAAGCATTTAATTTCGAAAATAATTGTTGGGGACCACTTAATGAGGCTCCAGCAGTGTCGAATGATATCCGAATAGCAGTCAGTAATTACCCCACATTAGTTAACTCTTGGTCAGTGATTAAGACAACCTAAAGGATGTTTGAGAGCGAAATGAATAAATATTTTCCCTATTTATGAAAGTATGAGTGATAGCACGATGGTCACATGTTCAATTTATCTGGCAGACGTTGGAGATTCGACGCGGAATTTTAATTTCTCTGTTGTGCATCTCTACGATCAAAGAGGATCCCCTAGTGACGTAGCGGCAAAGCAATTTAGTCCAAATGTGAGGCAGATGATTCTTTAGTCAATGGATGACTGGAAGTGTGAAAGGCAGGAGTCATGAGGGTGCTACGTCTCTGTGGCTCTCCCTTTTTAGACATTGAATGCACACCCGCAAGTAGGACAAACATCGAAAGACGGCAGAATCGGTTCAGATGGAAACCTGCTTTAGAGGATTAACGCTGATTAGGACACAGGGCTAACCTTTACCTCTTAGTAGCGCTGTCGGACCCTAGTAGCCTTCAAAGTAAACAAAATTTCAAATTCTGCTTCCTAATGCTGCATCGAAATATGATAGAAGGAGAGTGCTTATCGCAGGTAGATGATACTACGCAGACTAGTGGCAGAGAGGCCATTTAAGTCATGTCCGCTCCTGGCACATACTCCAATCCCGTGATCTGCACTAAGACCAGTCCATGTTAAATAAGGAATCACTCGCAACAGATGTCAATATCATTAAAACTGTGTCTTCTACGTCTTTTTCAAATGCCTAAGGATTTATTTGTCAGTTGGAACCTGGCAAGTAGAGGCAATGGTGGTGAATCAGGCAACTTTCCTATTTTGAAATGATGAAGTGCCATATTACCATCACCTCAGCCTCCGTTTAACCTCCTCTCTTAAATCAGTTATGTATCAATCAGTAGGAGGAAATAAATATCTTTTTCATTTAAGTTAGCCTTGCGATATCCTTACTGGCAATAGCTTAAAAAGTTCTCGTGTGAAGAATCGTTTAAAGGCGACCTATCCATAAATTGGCCAGCTAGTCAAAGTAGTGGACAAATGGAATGTCAAATGTACGTAAAAGTTACGACCTTGCCAAGAATCCAGGTATGTACGAAAGGGCAGTTGAGCATCCTTTCAGATTGCGATACAAGTTTCTTCTCACTCACCCCTAATTTGACTGCCCTTGTGACGGCCTAAAGTAGAACAGGATGTCTTCTGGACATTAAACCTAGAGGATCCCATACTCGTGTGTTTTGAGCTAATAGAAGCTCTACCACATGGTAAGAATTTAACGACCACTCAGGTATTCGTTTAAACTGCATTAAATTGACAACACAAAAATAGCAAAAGTCAGAAGACCCTCTGAGAAGGCTTTTTATGGACGACACATCTAAAATGACCCTATATTGTTCTTATTTGATAACAGGGCTGCTAGCTGATCCTTCCACATGTTATACTTTGGATGTTTGCCTAATCCTTCGTTTTGGTTTTGTGGGGAATCAGAGCTGCAACTTCTTACTTTCTTTAAGTGGTAGAGCATCTGAACCATGCTAGTAGCACCCAAGCCTTTGCCTGTTTTGGCTATTAAAGAAGGTTTGCCGAGCTACACACCTCCACAAGTGAACCAGAACCAAAAAGTGGGATGATCAGCAAGGGTCATCAACCCAATGACTAAAACAATTTAGCTGAACTCCTGATTCGGTAGAGATGCCGTCCTATTCAGGTTATTGTAAGCCAAGCATTAGTGCAGAGTTGGCATTTCGTGAGCTTGTTCGTGACTGCTGTTTCTTCCATAATCACTTTTGCCCTACCAAACCATCCTACTAAGCAGTTTGAGTGGGAAATCTGCGATCTGGAGCATTAATTCTGATTTGTTTGGTGAGATAGTTATTAGCGCATAAATATTATGCTGTTATAAAAAATAGGCTACTGGACAATAATTGCACCTTTTCAGACCTGATTACAAAAGCTGATGCGCTGGGGGACCACATCGAGAGTACCTGATGTGTCTGCTTTAAGGACAATGAAACCAGGACCACTCAGAAGTTATTTAGGGACCTTGTACTTACCTAGAGTTTGGGACGACCATCTGTGGTAATTGAAGGGAGAAAAAGAATAGAACATCTGGTTTTTTCAGGCCGGTTAGAGGCAGGTAAACAAAGCAGGCCTTCCTCCATCTTCATAACATAACATAACATAACCTTCATATTGGTGCTTAAATTTATGTGGGAGTAATTAATTAAATATCAGCAAAATTTACTAAAAATAGTAGTAAATTATTAACATTGTCTTTTGGGAGGAAAACATTTGCCTGACTTTAAGAGAACGTGGTAACAAAGCAGGCGTACATGGGAAATGGATGTGAGCCATCCCGCAGATTACCTGCGATGCAGTTCTGAATTTAACACCCAAAATTACTTCCTTCTTCATTTCTAAACTTTACATATCATGATTTTTTATTGCAAAATGTAATATCCTTACTGCACTCCAGAATCAGACATCCTAATCAAAAGTGCTGATCCAAGGAATCAGAAGCCAATCCTTCCTTCTCAAGCGGAGCTTGCGCTGGCGGAAATACGAGGCTAGGGTCATCAAAATTAGCCATTTGTGACCTGACAAGGAGGTTAAACAGAAACATTAACCTCAATAATATGACTCCAGCACTGATCACGGCAAACGCCAAGCGGCGTATTTCCGCATGCGAGTAAGAAGGGAAGTCCTACCTTTGCCTTAAAGATCCCCTATACAAGCAAAATCGTCCTCGAATCTGTTTGAATAGGGTTTCCCTACGATGTGCATCGAAGTAATTGATGTTTACCAGCTCGGCCCTGCCTTTATGTGGATGTTTCGGAAGTTGATACCCCAACAAACAGCTGCAGTCTATACACAGATGATGCGTACCACAAAATAACAGAAAAAGTGCCGTGTTTTTACTATTCTCTCCTCTATTGCCAGTTTGAGATCCCTGGGACCAGGAAGTCTGGCTTGTGCAGACGTCTCACCGTGTGCTACAGGGAAGAACTTACAAACGATTTAGGTTTTGTGGGAATTCAATATTTGTCTCCTCCACAGGAATTAGCAATGTCCGCTTAGCCAAAATACAAAGAGGAAATTTCCCATTCTTTGTTTGTGTGTCCACGCTTTTTGTTCTACTAAATCATCTTTCTTGCAGGACGGTAAATTGGTCCACTTAATTTAGCATGCTGTTTAAATCTCTGATATAAAGGAAAACTTGGATACTCTGCATTCTCAATATCCCACTTCTCTACCACAAATGAATGCCAAGGTTGATTTTTGTCAAGTAAAGACATCTTAGTAAGCAACGCATCGAAATTGTGTGCCTTGAAGACACAAAAAGGAACTGCACACCAAAACTCTAAGCCTAACAACGATATCGCATTTGTCTTACAACTCCGATAATATGACTCGACGATGATCCATCCCTATGCTTGGTGTCAGGTAAGGTGAAATGCATCGTTCCTTCCTCTCTCAAAACAAGCGAACAAAGTAGCGCGATAGAAAGGAAGTAAACTTTCGCTTAATCGCCCAGATCGTTTAACGCTGCTTGCCCTGATTAGCAGCTTAAAACTTGCATTTCGCCGACATCTAAGGGCACCAAAATGTGTCGTTTGCCATTTCTTGTCAAATCGCGTAATCCCTTTTGATTACTGGCATATTGTCCTTTCGCAGGTTATTTGTATTGCCGTTCTGTTTGATAAATGCGTAGACTTGCACGTCGCTTCACGATAGTTGCATCCTATATATAAACCATTTCATACCTTAGTCGTCATGGGTTGGGAAGCTTTCAAGCTTTGAGAATTTATGAAATTATACACATATTCTAGGTCAAGTTTTAGGCCTTGACAATGTCGCCGCCAAGCTCTGCTCATGCAAGCCGCGTTTTCAGCCCCTCCAATCATCTTTGCATTTACATGTATTCTGGTGCAGAGCTCGTGGCAGACGGTTCGGCGTCTTTTAGGGTACCTAAAACTTCCCCATCACTACCTATAACAAAACTCGGATTCATTCGAAGTTCTTGGTCTTTCAGATGGACAGGCACAGCAATAACAAAAAAGTTATCCTGGCTGCCACTTTACACTCCTCAAGTCTGTCAAACGCACTTATGGCCATATTATCAGAGTTTCTATTCTTTCAGACTTCCTGTACTCCCATTACTCTATTGTGGTGCAAAAAGCCACGCCCTTATGCCACAATTTCATGATCGGAATAGGGAGTTGAGTTTATTATCTTTGCATTTTAGCATGACTTTGGTTATGATTTGCATCCTAGCCATCATTTGGCTGCTCGGTTCTATGCTAAAGCAGTATGGAAGGATAAAGCGCTTTATTGTAAGTTCCTGGGATAGTGCACGAGAACGATGTCAAACCAAAACTGGCGAATAGCTGCATCTGTGGAAGACTTTAGGACTTTTAATTGGTTAAACAATTTTTAGGATGGACATTATTCATCAATGACATTTCGGCATGAAGTGAGTCCAAGGCCACAGCACTAACGTTCATTCCACCTCCTAGAACATCGGATCCAGACATGACTTGCAAAGACAGATTTGTCTAAAAAATTGATGGGCATGACCATTCTTAAAGAAGTAGCAATGAGTTAAGTCAGTAGGTAGTGCGCACCTGGGTGTGTGATCTATGCCAGAACAGATAAGATGTTGTGTTAGAGCTAATTTCTAAGTAAAAGTTTAAGCCGAAATTACAAATTCTTAATTTGACTTGAGTGTGCCAACCTTTATTCCATTCACAGATAGGTGGACATTCCTGGCTTCTCCCAGAGCTCAATCGAGCTCACTGACAGGTTTCAATCACTTATGGCTAAAAAACTCTAATATCTAGCCCTTAAAAAGGACAGCAGGGCTGTTCTCATTAACTGGGTTTACAAGCACAGTGGATGATATCTATGGGCATAAAATCGGTCCCCAAATCCCTTATCTTAATTTTCATTGAGAAGCGACGCATACACACTCACATGCTCAGAGGGTGGGAGCGAAAAGGATGGGACAAAGACAGAGGGAGGGAACATGCGGATGGTAAGGTAGATTAAGGTGATATGCAACAGAATGATTGGTCTTTGGTTTACCATTTTACTACTAGCCTCCTCTGCTTGCTGTTGAAAGTGGATGTTTCATGTCTGCCTAGGGTAGCAGATTACTCCATTCATCCATCACACCACTGGTAGCTATACAGTTATACAAATGGTACTCTTACAGACTTACGGAAAGTAGTAGAGGCTACTGGAACTCCTTCAATGATAAAAGACACACAAATACAATTCTGCTGAAACCAAATCTTCATCATGTTCTTCCACCTCGTCATAGGTTCGCCTTTTGTTCATTTCTAACACGAGGGTGTTTAAGAGGGTGTGAAGAGGGGAAGTCAACAAGCCCACAAGACAGAAAAGAAGAAAATGGAATGGCTTCTACTGTACTCGTTCATTTCTTGCCTCTCATTGGTCTTTTAACACTGCCACAATGCTGTGTCTCCTAGATCAGCGGCTTATTGAGTGGAGTCGAGTCTATTGTGCAATTCATAATCCACCGTTTGTACAAAGTAACAACTAAATTTGTCCACTTTTCCAACACTACAAACAAAACGTTCACTCGCTTTGTCAAGTTAAGGTATACGAACTACTCTATTTAGATTAACTAAGAATCAGGTAAACAATAACTTTACCCTTTGTTTTATCGCATAAATAACTCCCACTGCTTAGGATTCCATCATGATTCCAATCCGACTCCGGGTCTTGCTGTGTTTTGACTGTCAGTTAGCCATCAGATTGTGATTTATAGGGACGTCATCTCTTCACTTGAAGTTCATTGAGCGAGTTTTACCTCCTTCCAATCTAGATCGTACCCTGTTATGCGTCAATAATATTATAACTGTAGGTCAATCTATGCCAGGAAGGTTGCCAATGAAGTCATAATTAAATAGGCCTGGCTAGAGGTAGATTTGTGGACGTAGAGAGAAAATTAGGGGTTAGAAGTACATGCTAGTGATCTTACGGTGCACTACACGCATCGCTTCTGAGGAGGAATTTAGGACGACTCTTTAGAGAGAGGGAGCAATACCCCGCCGACTCTTCTCCAAATGATTACCATCACCCTTTCTTTGTTTTAGGCAATTACCAAATTCAATGCAAGATATGATGGAGTGTTGAGGGATAAAAGTGGTGAGACTAGGGCTAGGCTCTTCTCGCAACCAGATGCAGCACGCCTTGCAGAAGGAATGAGTGTCAACCTTATGCTTTGTTCGGTTGAGGTTACCTATCTTTTAGGGTAAAAAGCTAAATGAGTCTATTTAGCTACCTTAAGTGTTCTCGGAAATGACATTGAGATCAACTAGGTTTAAAACGCTCTCGAGAATCGCAGTATTTGTTTCCTTCTAATTTATCTTGAGTGATTAAGAAGGACGAACTCACTGAGGCAAATAAGTAGGAAATTACACGATAATTTGCACTGATTGCATTTGCGGCAGTCTAAGCTGAGATTTGTAGCTAATTGAGGCCAAAATTAAACGCCACTTGTCTATTTGACGGAGATAAGATATTCGAAAACAATGTTTCTACCAACACTTGGTGATTTATTGAGCACTCGAGAGGAGTTTCGGACAATTCTGCCAAAGGGCAGCCTGCCTGAATAACTTGGCTTTTACCTGTCCTAATTCGCTCCTCTTCGTTTCTTTTAAGCTCTCCAGAGGAGACACTGAGGCCGGCGATTACTACTATTTTCAAGCAGTAGCATTTTAGGCACTCGTGTGCGATCATTAATTTTACATTCGAAAAGGTGTCGAGGATTGTTTACCTAAATAAAAATGGCCCTTGTGACCAGGTCATCAATGCAGAATCCTCAACTACAGGAAGTAAGAATGCGAAACGTCACCGGACGTCTACCGCTAGTTGATGTTCGTATTGGCACTTAGAATGGCTCATGAAGCTGAACCCATGAACGCGTTACGTGGGCGAACTTATAATTAGCCTTAATGCCTAGAGAACCACCACTAAGCTGAAATAATGAAGGTGGCACAGATAAATCACCTATTTAAGGAAGTGGAATAATCTTGCCTCCTTCTAGTTATTTATAATTACTGCCATTCTTGCTAGCTACAGGCATGAAATAAGCCTCTCTATGCTTCACTTTTAACAATTCAAGGGTTGTCTGCTGCACTGCCGCATCCTCCATCTCATCCCTTCCAAGTGTTGAGGGAGTAAGGAGGTAAGGGAGAGGACTGCTGAGTCCTCGTGTAAAAGTTTCACATTGAGCCGAATCCTCGTGAAGTTTGAAATTGAGCCAGAGTGCTTCCAAATGTGTCTGGGATTCAAGTGGCTTTGACCAAATCTTTTATTATCACTATCCGGTTGCATTAACTAAATCACCCTTATATGGAGCCAGTTTTTGGAAATGCGACATCACCTGAGGACAGCACCAAAGGCAAATTACCAAGCAGACTTTTTCATAATAACTGGAAGGCCCTTTCCAACTATGACTTGTACTCTTTTACGGTGCTTTACCTACATAAGTGAAATTCCTGACCCTAGCCAATGCCATTTGTATCCCCATTATTTCCTAAATGTTTCTTCACCGAGGACAAAAAAAATGCATTTTCCTCTCCTCTCCCAAATAAAGTGCAAACATTCTTATTCTAACGACAAATGAGATTCTGATTCTGATTCATCAATTCCAGAATCGTTCAAATGCCAGAAGTGATCTTTCCAGTGTATGTCCGAGTTTCGATGAGAAGATAGATCTCAGTCACACTTTGAGGTGAGGATGAGCTGACCGTTATCGACAATACTTTGTCCTCTTTTCAATGCAGGAAAATACAGTTAAAGTGTTGATGAAGTGTAGTTAATTTCCTTTGTCTCGGGCTGGGGATTTAAAGAGCAGTGAGGAGTGGATTGAACACATACTTGAAGTGTCTAGATAAACAAAGGCAAGGCATTGCTGGCTTAGTTGGCGGACAAATGAGTAGTCAAATTTTAATGAGTGAAGCCAACACAGTTGTCTCGAAACAAACGAGAGGCGAGAAGGAAGGTGCAGTCAAATGATGCCACATTTTCTTATTTAATATTTTGAAAGAGAGTAGTAATTTTCTGCTAGTCTTTTAGATTGGATTGACATAGAACAATCTGCACCTGTGAGGCTAAAGAACACTCATAACTTAAAATTCATGGTTTTCATAAAGCTGCGATTCTAATGGACTTATGCCATAGTCGGTAAATGGATCACCACAGGACAACAAAGTAAATCTCACTTTAAACCAAATCCATCACTCATCATTTTTTGTCACCAACCTGACCCTACCTCTAACACCAGTAACAACAGCGATCCTGATTGGGCATTTCCATCAAGCAAATAATATATTCAACAATTCGAGCTCTGTTTGCGCCAAAACTCGTTGTAATCTCGGGTCACAGTGTTAAAGGTCAGGATGATCGGATTATGCAGTTATTAAGCATATGCAACGATGGAAGTAAAATGAGACCGGGCAGGTAAATTCGTCGAATTAATTATTCTACTCCTTTTCTGACCTTCTGGGCTTGTAAGTAATTTGATAAAGTCTTACTTATTTTATCTCCTTTTGAATAAGTTACAATGCGTTGTATTTTACACATAAAGTCGGTAAAGTAGAGAAGTGCAATAAAGGATGTAAAAAATTAATTTTGCCCCAACAAACGTTTGGGATTCAAAAGAATTTTTGGTATAAATGCAAATAACCGGCAGCGTTCTGGTAGTTATAGCGGAAGGTTGACCATGCTAGCACCGAGGACGATGCTCAAAAGGAATGGTGGGCCCCGTAATACTTCGATGATTTGTTTAACTTCATTTTAATCACGCGGGTACCTAAGTCTCCACCTTTGTACTTCCGCTTACCCCTCTAAAAACCAGGAGTGCATTTTCAGCTCTTGTATTATAACTTCTGAAGAATTCTAGAAATACCCACTTCTAAAATCATCGTGTACATCCTAGCGTTCCTTTAATATGCAAAATAGTTAATTGTTACGGTATTATTGGGTGAGTTAGAAAGCCCTTTTGTTCCGGTAATAATCCTTCTTCTTACTTAGCCCTACATTTTCTGGTATGGCTCAATCGGATATTTAGATAAAATGCAAGCCGACTATTCGGTTATGGTGGGGTTTGGTAAAATATGTGTGTAAATCTGTTTGGGCCCTTTAACGAGCTCAATATTGCTCCACTCGCATCACACCACTTATTCATACGCGATAGACCGGTTTCCTAGTCTCCTCCTAGTTAGTTCCTTTTGTCCTTCACCGATGAAGTTATGCTCCTGTTTGAAGGTAAGTTCGCTAGAGGGTAGCAGTGGACTTGTCAATTCAGTGTCATTATATTGATGGGATACCTAGCCTGTTATGGCTAATTCTTCATGACAATGATGATGGCGAGAGGGTTTAATATGTAAAAGGTAGATTTTTGCATTCGTGAGGAATATATTTGTGTAGGCGAAAGCACGCGGGCAAGTGTGTGGATTGCCGCAGTGCCAGAATTCATGCACGTTAGCAGTGGGCCTGCCTAAGGCAGTCAATTGACGATTGGTTGCCCGTCAGGACTAAACCGAGATCGTATCAGTGGATAACCGTGTTCGTTGATGTCATGCACTGACCATCCACGATTCAGGTAGAAAAATACATCTGTAGAGATACCAATGCGTAAATAGGCACTTTAATCTGCCTCCTATTGGATTTCTTTTGCCTTAACCGGGCCCTATCGACGATGCGGTAACTTCTCCTGTAATAGAAAACGAAATGACTACTAATAAAATGTCTTGTTATAAGATAAAAGCTTATTTGACAGTGACGATGGTAGCAAATTTAGGACATGTTTTTGGGATAGGATAGGTATACTTAATCAGAGCTGACCTTCATTTTTTAATCAAAAACTTTTACTAAGAATGAGTAAACATGAGTATTTATTATCAGGTGGGTCCCGACACTTGATTCTTAAGCCGTGGCTAAGATATTACCTCTAACATTATCATAGTACCTAGCCTATATGGATATCTCTCACAACGAATGCAAAGACCATCTGCAACCAGTTGAACTGCCATTTTTGTAGGTGCAATATTATGTTCCATTTCTTCTTTGAAGTCGTCATATGCTAAGGTAGTGCGGAAGGACGTACATTACCAGCATACACAGGAGGCAGGAGGCCTCTAGACTGTCCTGGTGATCATGCTTCCGAGCAGGGATGTGACCTACTAGGAGGAAAGTGGCCGAACAGCTAAACATCCAGTAAAAAACAAGAACTTGCTACGTTTTACGAGAGCTTAGGGTTCAGCTTTCATTAGCCAATTTGATTCGTCCTTTGGGTGAGCTGTCACCATCTTTTACCAGGGAACCCTTCTCCGATTAGGACGCAGAATCCAGTCAACGGCATTTTTAGCAACGCATAAATTTACGTGTTTCACTGCCAAGCATGCGGTGAGGCTTCAAATCTCTAGACCTTTGCTCCGTCAATTTCATTCCTTCCCGAGGGCAGCACGAGATCCACCATCCTTTAACACACACCGATCTGCTTCCTAATGCCATCAGCGTTGGTTATTTTTGTGTAGCCCCCTTATACAGCCCGACTGTGTATCGCATTCAAAATCAAACAGCAAAAGAATGGTTAATCAAGTTGAAAGCACCGAAGATCTTCACTGATTCAGGCAACTTCACCGCAAGACTAAACAATGCAGTCAAAAGGAGAAGTCAACTAATGCTAATCAACTAATAGCGCATATTTAAACATGTTGAACGTGAATTCTTTAACAAATTTGCAGTACTTAAAAAAAGCTGCATCTATTTGGACGACTTTTAAATATGCGCCAAAAAGAATTTGGGATATTTCCTGCAGAAATTTCAAATTTTTGAGTAGGTCGTCAACAATATATTCATTCAAACAGGCACTATGCCCATTCGCATCACTAATCTGCAGTTGATCGCTATTTAACGACTCTAATAAAATTTAAAATCCCCTTGACAGAAAGTTTCAAACAAATTTTTTTGTTTATGACATCGAGGCGGAACGAGAGAAAGACACGGAAACAAGTGAAGTGTTGACTTAAGCTAGAGGCTTAATTAAGGCCCAGTGTAGAGTAAATTAAAAGATTTAGTTTTAAATCACCTCTGTTTTTGTCCAGACGTTATAGTTTGTTTCTACAAATGAGTCCTTTTTTGCAGCCACGATGCCCAATAAGCCATTTTGTTTATAAATTTTCGTCCATAATACAGATGTAAATGAAATGAAAGATGCTTTTAAATGTTTAGTAGTTAAAAGATCACTCCTCTAGCAAGTTCATTACATGAAGGAGCCATTATACGGTCAATGAAATGATAAGTCTCTTGGCCTGACTCCATTTGTCATGCTACATTATGACATTAAACATTTGTTTGACTATCCCTCCATGGGTAGCAGGCGGGCTGTGCGGACCTTTCTCGTACCTAAGAAGGCGCCATTGATCCGCCTAGGCATTGAAAGTCTTACCTGCCCTTACGATGGCCGAATAATGTAATTCATTCACAGGGCTAAGACAGGAGTAGATTGGGAAATCAAAGAAAACCCATTGTCACTAGACAATGGAATGAATCTCATTTTAACTACTTCTGCGGCAAAGGGTGAGGACGTAGCTTACACGCTTTGTATTCTTAATTAACTTGGCAGACGGCCGTTGTACGATGATCACCCTTCTTTTTGTTAGTTCATATGCAATCAAGTCTCTCCTACTGATGTAATACCACTGGATAATACAGAAGCGTCAGGAACTAATGTTGGCATAGTTGAGCTTGGATACGTATTATAATGCAACCAATTATGAAACTGAAGCTGTAAAACAGAGGTTTTTAGTATCAGCAACCTATGTACACCCGTACACCCGTTTGTTCGCCGCGTGTTGACTTACGAAGTGGTCTCTTCTCCCTCATCCTAGAGTGGTTATGTTAATTCGACTGGTCTCTTCCTTGCAGTGGAAATGAGCATAATTATGTGTTGTCCAAGTGGCATTAATCAATCAGGAGGAAGCAGGAAATAGGCATATTGAAGTTCTTGTGAATTGCAAGAGCTCACAAGTTGTCCTTAGACTTATGGCCCCAAGAAGCTGGGATAGCCACCCACATTTGATTGTTACTTCAGTGTTGCTGGACATGAAGTTGTGCCAGACTCCTTCTAGCGATCTTTTACGCAAATTTTTTGTTTTAACTTAGTACCTTTTGAGGAATGAAAATTGCAAAAAAGGCAATTCATTCACTTTTGTCAATCTTGGTTGTTATCGAGACCAGATATCTTCTCTCGGAGCAAAGTAAAATTAGACACTGATTTTGGCTTCAAATGAAGGAGTGATTGGGACATCTCTGAAGATGAATGAAGCCAAGCCATTTCGGTGGCAGCGTTAAGAATTAAATAATTACGTAAAGCTTATGTTACTTTTATTGTCTCTTGTTAGCTATGGTGTGGCACGCAAGGTCTTAACGTCCTTTATTTCGACCCCAATGACAATGACATGAATCCACTCTCATAAAATTCCTGCAGTATTAACATTAAAAGTGACGCCAGGCATACCACAAGGTCTATGAAAGCAATATAACAGATAATTTGGTGACACCTGTCATTTCTTGCATGACAAATGAGGTAGTCCGCAAAGCTTGACTGTGCCTAATAATTCACAACTACATTGATTTTACGAGATAAGACGGCTAGAAGAGGAGTGAAAATGAAGCCAACAATCCGTAATATGCTTTTATTGCAATCAAGTGACAACACTACAGTGATTCTTAACGGGTAATGAAATGAAACTCAGTTTGTGCTTTGCGCGTGTGTTCTGGCAGGCGAGGTTGTTAACGGTGAAAGCAAGCTTCTACTTTAGTATGACGCATATCGAACAAAGAACGGCTTACTTCTGCTTCGGCGCGGTTTTTAGGCAGATGGTGTGAATCCTGCATTTCAATTCATCGATGAAAGATTTAAAGAAGACCCTAGACACTAGCCACCAAAGTGTCCTCATTAATGTTTAACTCAAGGTTTCTGACTAAAAACTTTAATTTGAAATATTTTTAAATGCTAAAGTCAACAATTCTCACCCACGGTCCAAACTTCTTCATGAATTCGCGTCATTGTCATTCAGTGAATGTATAAGAAATAATAAGAAATAAATAAAGAAGCTGATTTTGACCCCATAAGCCTTTTTAAACTCCGAAAGACCACAAAATACTCTTACAGTAGGGTTTTGAATTTTTAGACCTGGCCTCCAGGCCAGGCCATCTCGTAGGGGTACAATAGGGAAGCTCTTAGCAGCATGGTATTGAATCCAAGTTTAATAAAAAAAAGAGGTTTATTTGAGACAAAATATTTTTCTTGGGATTCGGTAATGTATCTCTGGTCTTGAAATTTGTTGGTAGCCTTTCCAGTAGAAACGTATTTATTTTCAGAATTTCGGCTTAAGGATGACATTATTAGCTCCAAGCGAAATTACCAAGGTGGCTACCTACTGCTCTCTCAGCCTTGAAATGTACCCGATTAGGGGCTAACGAACATTGCCTACCACTTAACGCTTAATGGTTTACGATTTGATCGCAGACAGTAAGGCACCCTTACAGGAGTTAGAGGGTGGGATACTTCAAAAGTAACTCCACTTGTGGAAGTAGGTTTGAAAGCGAGGTAGTCGAGTGTTCATTTTGTCAGAAGTTTATAAACCTCTGTCACATCGGTGGATTGGTACAACACTTATAACCCTCAAACGTATACATTGATTAGAAGTCTCCTTTACCAAGACATTCTGATTATTGACGCTAAGATTCTGCCTACATTAATCCTCACCTGAAACGTGGTGCACTATTCAGAGTGAATAGGGTACTACTTCAAATAAATTCAATGCAAACGACAATTCCATGGTCTAGTAACCACTGGCGTCCGCTTACAGAGGCGCTTTAATGGAACCGGGGACATTCTTACACGAGAAGTGGTATATTTGACTTCTATCTCATGCGTAGCTAGGCCAAGAGTAGGTTTTCGGCGTCAGCAAAAGGACGAATCTGGAATTGATTTTACACATCCAACAGTGAAGTAAGCGCTCCTATTAACTGTACATTACGGTCTACAATCTCTTAGTCTAGTCACCAATAAAAGTGCGATAATTTTCAAGCCAAGGTAAACTGAAATGGAATCCAACATTTTATTCTATTCGTTGCTCATCCTCACAACCTATGATGATGATGAGCGCACTTTAGCTTTGCCTTTGTATCATAGAGCGGAACGTTATTTCATTCGTTGAAAGGTAGGCAAGGGGAACTCGTATGTCGTGGGCGAAAGGTAGGGGTGGGTTGCTCCATGCATACTGCCTATTATGTGAATCATCTCGATTTGGGCACTTACTAAGCGGGTTCTCGGATTGCGCAACAGCAGACCCCTGACCTTATTTTACTATAAGCTACGGCAACAAAGGTAATGACTTTGGCTCCATATCTACGCTACGCTGCACTGATTGGGTGATTGTCTTGCCCGCTTAAATATGTTCTAGGGATGGAAATTTAGTACAAAGAGACGGTTGCCTTACACTGGTGTCTGTTTGTGAGAAATAACTTTTGTATAACCGTTAAAAAATCTTCGCTAGTTTTACAAACTGAGGAGCATTCCTAATGTACCCTCCACATGTGTCTAGCAGATAGGTCTCATTTGAATTTATCTCGTGTTATGCAAAAAAATGCAAAACTACTAATTCTGTCTGCTGAGTATCAACTTCAAGGTAGGCGTGGCCTTTCAAAGGCAAATTACCTTTTTTATTTAAGTTAAGGGGTAGTATGAACGATGTGTAAACAATTATTTAAGTATAACGAACAGTATAATATCATACTTGTCTACTGCTATAAAAACACCACTTCCTATTCCAGGTTCTTCTTTCAGCAAGTGATCTAGAAGTAGCGCATTCCGCAACGCACGCAGAGTGGTCAGGGAATATGTTATTAGTTATTGCAACATTTTTCTGTCATTTGTTAATTCATACTATGTGGGCGGTCCCAATTTTTCCAACTTCCACAACCTTCACTGCCCCCTTACTTGGTGTAGATGTAAAAAAGAACTATTTTATTACCTACATATTGGAAAACCTCGGTTAAGTTCTTAGGCATGTCGATCGCTAATTGCTGCAATCGGAAGTGGCACGCACCATCTGGATTTTGAGAAGCAGTACGGCCAAATCTCCCCACACGAGTCCACCTCAATAACAGAGCGGACCCCCGAGAGAGGCCAACGCTCTTTGACGGAGATAAGAAGTCGACTCCTGGCCATCATGTCATTAATTATAGTCACAACTTTTGCGAAACACATCATGACACAAATGTATCCCCTCTGCTTCCGGCACTTTGGGTCCCATCGCCAACTTCAGACTCATTTTAAAGCAGTGCACACAGGCAGATACATCCAAATACCTCGCGTTATGATTCCCATTCATTCAGCTTTGTATATTCCCATGCTGTTTTCCTCAGATATCTCCAAGGGCATACTTATTTTTGTTTCCTGGAATCGAGACAATTCGCATGCGAATCTTGCAGGTGTAGTTACCTAGACCACAGAAAATTCAGTCGCAATGGAAAGTGGGTTCATGTGTTTTTACTTTTTATAAATACTTTTAGATTTTAAAACCATACATACAACTCTGTTTAGCTGGAAATGTACTAAGAAAGTGAATAACTCGTTCACTTGTTAATGGATGAATAGCTCACTTCTTTGCTCATTGTTTCCTGTGAAATGAAATCTCGTCTATACTTATGCTTTGATTCTTTTTTAGGGCTGTCAACTTGCCAGAGCGAAAGATCTACGTTGATACATTACTTCTTCAGTGTGCTTGTGGAGTCATAGCGAATGGATGGGTTGACCTTGCCTTACAATAAAAGCGTATCTGATAATGCGAAAAAACCAAACTACTTTTCCGCAGAATTTCAGCTTGCTGCTTTTATTTTCAGTTTCTCTCCTTCCTCAGTGACGCTGAAACCTAGTCCGTAAACTCTAAATCTATTCCTATCTTACAAAGGGATTTTCTCTTCTCAGTCCTTATGGCGTGCTTTCCTTCTCCATTCAGTTCAACTTGATATGTCCGAATGCTTAAATTTTGGTGGGTCACACTGTACAAGGTCCTCTTTGGTGGAACGCATAAAAGGTACGTTAGACCTATCATTTAGCCTACCAGAGTAAGATTAGATGTCTCCTTCCTAAAGGACGATAGGGCTATTTGCTTTCCTCCGCAGTTGATGCTTCCATGGTGAAAGTGTATTCCAAAACCCCATCCCTATCCCAGCCTGCTGTGAACTATTTTCCACTCATTGCTTCAAGGCATAGAGGCAGCAGACAGTGAACTGAAGGGGTGTGCGGTTAGGATGAAATTTGCATTTCTTTGCCAGAGTAAATATAAATAGTGCGTTTCTTACTCTATATTCTAAAAAAATGGAGGAGCATAGTTTGTGATCACCTTCGAGAAAGGGTGAGATCCACACGTGATTTTAGACACCGAATTTGTGGTTAAGGTGAAAACCCAGCATCCCAAGACACAAATCACGAAGCTTACGATAGGAGAATACATGATTTATGCTTGTATGTTGCTTCCAATGATACAGATTTAACACTTATCACATTTTAGGCGAAAAAGTCTGCATATGGAAAGGTAAGAATGCAACCTTTTTTGGATTGAGAACAATGAGTTAAAGTACATTGTTCCCTTGTGTGATGAGGACTTATCAGAAAAACTGTAAAAGACCTCGTAAAGAAGGGGAATCGCAGGTCATATTCCGGCTGAGAAATCTGCTGTCGTGGAAGTACAGGTTCTAAAGCAAGGCAGTCCAACTGTCTCTGGCTACCCCCTCATCCAATGCCAACTTTATTTCCCATACGTCCTGTCTCTTCCATCTAATATATGACGTTCGGGCGTGCATATGCAAAGAGGGCAACATTCAACGCCTATAAAAATTAAACTAAGAAGGATTTGGAGATCCTGAATGATGGAAAGAATTGCTTCCTACTCTCCCACTCCACCATTGGCGATAGAGTGCAAGCCTTCTCAGAGAAGAAAACCCTCAATTGTAATTTCCCAGCATTTAGTAAGTAAAATGTTCTTGATTAGCGTTTGCCTCTTTGGTCCGCACAGGCAAATCCAACGCCGACAGACTCCATCTATGCGAAAGCCACGGGGATCATCCAAGTGTGCTTACAGTACTGAAATAATAAATTCTATAAAAAGCAACAGATGATAACTTTGAAGGAAGATGATGCTCTACGTCCCTCTCTGATTGGCCAGGGATCCTGTAACGGTGCATTTCTGTCAAGGCCGCTTAAAGACTATCATTAACACTATACTACGAATTGCGATAGCAAAGACCCCTTTCCACCTAATAATTTATGACAAGCTAAATTTGGCTCACGTATTTTCTATTTCACCTATATCCAGTTGCCTCACGGACGTTAGTCTGATTTTTTGGATCATTAATTTTAGCGGAGCATAACAACACAATCTTAAAGAGAGCCGTGTGTGCCCCCCTTCTTTTTACATTTGTGAGTAGATTTTCAAGTGAATGGATTGACTTTATGCTTGAAAATGAATTTAGCGTTTTTTTTTGCACTTCTTCCTTTCAACTAAGAACGGTGAAATTGCGAATGTATAATAGAAGATGAAAAAATGTTATAGATGTTACATTCACGTTTTTAACTTGTTTCGATAGAGAATAATGTATCCTATCAGGAATTGAGCTAATAAATTCTGATAAAATGTACAAAAGCAAATTCAATGGAACCAAGCTAGATTATCAAATTTTCCTCGCGAATAGAACTGCTCCGTGAGTTAACTGCGCAACAGCGACAAAGACTTAATCCACTTTTCTTTTTCCATATTTGTAATTAATTTCACTTATTGCCAAGACTGCAAACTATTCTGCGCTTACTGCAGTGTAACAAATTCAATTCGGCTTTTGCATATTCACTTCTACCTAGTTGCAGTCACCTCAGATACGACTGGTCTTTCCAGGTAGAATAACCTAAGTGAGTCATAAAAGCTCCATCTTGCGTAAGGCAATTTGTACCCAGTTTTTAGCATAAACGAGTGGATTTAAAATGATTTTATTCCTAACTTGGGCTTGATTTTGCTACTGAAGGTGACTTCAGCGCCCTTATGATTAATAATGTTTTACCACCCAAAAGTGCAAGCCATTAGGTTTTGGAGCAAAAATTGAGATAAAATATATAAATTCAGATGGCGCAGCTTATTTAGATGCAAATTAGATGATTAAGTACCAATCGTGATTCACGAATCCAGCAGTTTTCTACCTTCTCGTTGCCTACTTAGAATGTCGATGCCGGTTTCTGATCTCTTTCTGGTCTCTCTAGCTGTTAATTGCATGTTTCCGTGAAAGAGGTCTGAAGTCCTATCAATGTATTTTTCGACTGGCTGATCATTCGAAATAGGGTTGTCATGGAGAGTTTTCATCCATTTGTGGACGGTTCTATGATAGTGGTGATTCCAAAGCCCACCTACAGCCGCTCCTCTCCGTTGCAATATAAAATCGGTTTTCTATGGACCAACATCCTGGGTTGCGTCAAATCTTGTGCCAACATGGAATGATGGCCGACTATCTGAACAGATGCAATTACATGACGCAAACATCAGCATTCTCAGTTTACTCTTTCTCAACTTTTTGACCATTTATTTTTAAAAGTTGCCTAAAACTTCAATTAGATATTGCAAAATGAGGAAATTTATGCCATTTGATATGCCACTCGTAACTTAGAACTACGTTCTGCTACAACGTAATCAGCCACTCAAGCACAACCTTGTTAATGGTTAGGAATAATTAGACCTGCACACGGACGGAAATTACTGCAACCATTGAAAACTTTTGTCTACTCTGGAAGTATAATGATGGAAGTGAATCCTTCTGGCATTGTTAACTAACACACTTTTCGACTTAGCAGACCAAATTTGATTTGATTTTATCGTTTCTTAAGAAAACAAATCGCGCAAATTCAGATACAATACAGTTACAAATCATAAGGGTAAGGCAGTCTGTTAGCAAAGCTCACAAGCGAGAAAGTAGAGGCATCAAAGTAATGGCCGAAACCGCGTCGACTGAGACATCAACATGGTTAGGTAATCTACATGAGTAAATATCGTTATCCTCGATACCCCTCGTGGTGGTTCATCTCGATTAGTGGTCTACAATTTGCTAATCAAGACCATGTTTGCCTCATAGCTCCGTTGGTTTCAAGTCTCATTCTTCTAATGATCTGTGTTGGGGGTATTGCCCAACTTCTCACCGCCTAAGTCTGTTCGATGCTCTCAGATGGGTGCAATTCATACGCCATTCGCTGCTATAAAACCGACCGCCTGGAAGCATTCATTCACGCCAATTTAATCCATTCACATTGCTGAGGTCCATTCCGCTACTGTGCGTATGACAGAGGTACACTTTAATGAGTTTCGTAAGCACTGCTGCAGTCCATGCAGTGTTTGTTTTCCAATCATTTTAACCTAGCTTTTTTCTGTCTCAGAGTGTCAACAGTGGAGAAAATGGTATAAGGGATGCTGCTAAAAGTCGACCTGGA